>NW_025954528.1:0-24919 GCF_022376455.1 Epithele typhae | reverse complement strand
CCGGTGCCTCTCCCGCCCCTGCTCCTTCCTCTCCCGCCTCCGCGCGACCTGCTCCTTCCGCAGCGCCCGCGCCTGCTGCAGCAGCGCGACCGCCCTCCGCTCCTCGGGCTCCATCACCACCGCACGCTTCACGACGTACGGCGCGCGGTGCTGCGCCCGCGCGAGCTTCGGCTTGCTCGCGTACGGCAGCGCTGCCTGCAGCTTCTTCGGCACCCGGAGCGCGTTGAACCGCCGCGCGGGGCGCTCGACGCGCCGGTACGCCGAGTCGGGGGCGTGCGGCGCGCGCAGCCCCGCCTCGTGCCGCACCGCGCCCGTCAGGCGCATGCCCGCCCAGCCGCTCCGCGCGCGGTCCGCGGGGGAGAGCAGCAGGGACGTCACCGGGTTGTAGAACCGACGGGGCTCGATGGAGTACCACGCGCGGAGGAACGCGATATCTGATAAGATTGGGGGACCGCATCCGTCAGTTCCGTCCAGGGCGTGCGCCAAGCCGCGCGACCGCGCAGGTCCTCTGCCCGTCGGCTCGCGCGACCGCGCGGTGTGTCGAGGCGGCAGAAAGAGGACGCACTCACCACTCATCAGAATCTTGTCCTCGAACGCGGCGCGGAAGGCGCCGTCGGGCTTGGGGAGGGCCTTCTTGACTTGGCCGCGGATGCCGGAGACGGTGCGGATGTTCGCACCCTCGAACTTGGCGACCTCGAGCGCGGAGGAGAACATGCCCTTGATGAACGCCGTGTTCTTGAAGATTTTGAACGGCACCCCGGTCAGCTTCAGCTTCTTCACGATCTTCGTCGACCGGTCGATGTCCAGCACCACGCCCGTCGCGCTCACCCGGAAGCCGGGCGCGTCCCGCCCGAGCGCGTTGAACGCGCAAAAGCCCGTGTTCGGCACGCTCGCGGGCCCGTAGAACGTCGCGTAGCAGTGCATGTGCTCCGGCGTGTACTTGAGCATCCGCATCCGGATCGAGTGGTCGTCGAGCGAATAGATCGGCACCGTCTGGAACCGCCGCCAGCCGAGTGAGAAGATGAGCGGGTCGTTTGTCTTGAGCGTCTTCGGGAACCACCTGTGCCGCTTGATGCGCACCTGCACGTACCCAAAGCGCTCCTCGGCGGGGAGCAGGCCACCAACGACGAGCGGGAATGTGGGGTCGAAGTGCTCGACCATCTCCGCCGGCACGTCGGTGAGCTCGAGGCGGACGTACGCGCCGGGGCGGAAGCCTTCGAGAAGAGCCCGCGCCTCGGCGTCGACACCTTCGAACTCGGCCGCGTTGAGTGCCTTCTGGCGGGCCATTTCCTCCTTGGCCTCGTTGTAGAAGTCGGACTTGGTAGCGTCGGGCTCATCGTACTGCTCGTCGAACTTGCGCTTCAGCTCGGCCTTTTTCGTGGCGAGCTCGGGGGGATCCTTCGCACGCTTGCCCTTGCCGTCTGCGCTGCCGTCCCCGTCCTCGTCATCCTCCCCGTGGCCGTCACCATCTTCGGGGTCTTCGTACGGCTCGCCATTTGAGTCGACACCCTCCGCAGGCTCTGCCGCGCCAGTGATAAAAAGCCTACGGATCGAGTCGAGTAGCCCTTCGTCTTCCCACTCCTTCAGCGCCTCCAAGTCCAGAGGCTCCTTTGTACGATCGAGGTCCTCTTCTGTCTTGACGGGGGCACTGCTCTTCAGTGTGAATAGGTCGTCGTCGTCCATGGCGTCTCCACGTGAAGCACCCCCCGTCCCGGAACCACGACCCAGTATCGACTCAGGCGACTCGGTGGTGTCGTAGATGAGTTTCGTCCAGTCTTTTCGTCGTCGAGACTTCGTCGCTTCCCGGAAGGCTTTCTGCGCCCTCTCGCTCATATTCGCCTTCCACTGAGGTGCATCCTCTTCGTCCCCGCTACCACCGTCTTCGTCCTCGTCGCTGGGGAGATCGATACCGTCGTCCTCGTCGAACCGGACGTATCGTTTCGACGGCCCAGGATCGTCTTCATTTTCTTCGCCAAGGTCCGAGTCGCTGTCCGCGTAGTCGACTTGACCTCGTTTTCCGGCAGATGATCGAATGCCCTGTATCGACCGCCGAACAGTCCGAGGGGCTGAGCGACCACTGTTGCCCAGGTCCTCTTCGTCATCTTCGCCGAAATGGGACCCGTCCTCTAGGCCGTCGTCAGAGCCGTACTCTTCGTCTTCGTCACCACTGAATGCTTCCTCGTCGTCGTCATCATCATCATCGCCCTCTTCATCGTCCGAGTCAGATAGTTCGGGGCCGTCGTTTCTCGACTTGAGCGAACTGGGACCAGCTTCGGCTTGCACGGCGAGTGGTCGAGAGGAAGAGCCAAAGAGTTTGATCTGACTCTGCGCGACGGCGTCTTCCAGCGTAGCATCGACGTCCTGTAGGTCGAGGACCATTTTTTCGCCCTCTCCGGGATCTTGACGCGACGGTTAGGGACGAGCCACAAGACAAGATTAGTCGCACGCACTTTCCATTCCACCCTTTGTGAAGTTCCCGGGCACGTTGATATATACCGCGTCCTTGTCGTACATCACGCCGCCCACGTCGCTCATCGGCGCGTGGATGAGCAGCTTCTTCTTCTCGCTCAGTTTCCTCCTCTTCTCGGACTCGGCGTCGGGCAGCGGACAAGGGTCACCGAGCAGCTGCACGCTCTTGACTTCCAAGTCTCCCACTCCAGGAACGTGCACCTTGGTCCCTGTCCGGTAGTTTGTGCCACGCATGTACCCGTAGAGGGTCACCGTCCGATCGCATTTGCCTCCGGACGAGCGGATCTCTTCGCGTGGCGTGAGGTCCTCGAAGCGGTCGGCGAGCATGTAGGGGTGGGTGTTGCGGAAGACAAGGGGACGGAACTTCATGACGGACACGAAACGGGAGAGGTTGAGGATCTCGTTGTCGGGGTAGCGGCCATTGAGAACACCGGAGAGGTAGAAGAGTTTCGCGCCTTGGTAGATCTCCGTCCAGAAACGCTTCTTGAGGGCCTTCTTGGTGGCCTTGAGAATGGCCGCCTTCTTGATGAGGTCAAGGTGGGTAAGGATACCGATTACTTTGGGGAAGCCGTGGGCTTGAAGGACGTTGAGGAACTCAAAGGTTTCCTGCGCGGATGGGTAGGTGGGTGGGAGGTGCATTACTGAAGCAATGAAAGAGACGCACCATCTCGAATCCGTAGGAGCCGTCGATCATGAGAAGGACCAGGTCTGCGACCTTTGCGATGTCGATCATGGAGTTGAGGTCGTTATTGCACTCAACGAAGGTTATCCGCTTCTTCTTGCCGCTGATGACGGTGACAGGACCTTGTATGTGGTTGAGGGTCTGCTTGGTATAGCGACGGATGAGGGACTTCATGAGGGTGGTCTTCCCGACGCCTGGTGGTCCGACGATGGCGACGACGGTGGGCGGAGGCTGGTCATCGGGAGTGCGGTCGACGAGGGGGACATGGAGACGAGCCTGGTCCCGCTCAGCGGTGCGACGGCCCTGTTTGTCGGCCCTGCGACCGGACTTCGGGGCGAATGCCTGGAATGCGAGAGGGGGGTTGGTGAGAGGGCCGAGAGGAGAGAAGAGGATCGGACCTTTTCGTTGAAGCCGTGCTGCTTCTCCTTGCCCTTGCCCTTGGCCGACTTTTTCTTGTCGGCCTTTGCGCCCGACTGTGCCGGGCGGTGGGCCTTGTGTGTTTGGTTGTCCATTGGCGGTGGAAGGGGAGACTGCAGCTCGAGCTCAGCTTCAGGCCTGGTCTGCTACACGGCCCGCGGGTCCCGGCGCCTACAAAAAATGGCAGCGCTTAGACGCGACCACGTGATCTTCGCGTCCTTGTTGAGGTCGAGCGTCTGTTTGCCGAACCACGGCTCGCTCTTTCCTCCTCCTCTTCCTCCTCCTTGTCCTCTCCGTCCCTCGCCTCGGCGCCCTGCCACCAGCGACACCTTCTACCATATGTCGAGGCGGTCAGCGCAACCCGACATTTCTATCTACGGTGACGAGCTCGAGGCCCGACGCGCCATGCTCGAGCACAACCTCCAGCACACCGACCTCTCCCTCCACCTCTCCTCCCGCTCCCGCCTCGATGCCTCTACCGATGAGCTCGAGTATCCGCGCCACGCAGGTGTCCCGTCTCCTCCCTTCTCGGCATATGCGTCCTTCGACCACCGCTCTGGTGACGACTTCGACCCCCACGAGCAATCTCGCTTCCACGCCTGGTCCTATCACACCGACGATGGCATCCAACCCTACGCACACGAGTCGCTCTCGACTGCTCACCACCACGCTAGCGCTCTAACCATCAACGCCGGCCTTGGTGGGGGTAGAGGACAGAGAAGAGATCTCAGTCTTAGCGGAGCAGAGTATGACCCCGATCGCCCTTTGAACGGGATCATAGCCGGCATCGCTGGTCGCTTCACCGCTTTCGATGCCAACTCTACGCGTTCTCGCCAAATCGTACGTCCATCTCTTTGTACGCTAGTCTGCATCCTCATCCAATCGACACACATCGCTAGACCGCCAGCGCCGCCGACTTCGACCCCCTGGTTGTCGACGACACCGCCGAACTCGACCGCGTCCTCCAGTCAGGCCATGCCCCCGCTGCATTCCGGTCCTCTCACTCTTCGTCCGCCTCCAGCTCAGATCCATCTGAGCCCCGCTCTCCCCAACCTCAGCAAGACTCCCGCCCTCGACTTTCCGACGCTCTCAACCACTTGACCTTCTCCCCTAAACGCCCCCGCAGCGCCCAAGGCCTCCCTTCGCCCCGACTCGCGAGCATGACCATCCGCTCATCGACCCCGGACCGCTCTGCCATTCCGCGGCACGTCTCTTCTCCCTCTCCAGGGCCATTCCCGACGTCCACCCCGAGGCCACAGCGGTACAACACCTCGTTGTCGTACGCCGCACAGAACAGCTTCACCCACCCGCAACCAGAGGTGAACATCCAGCCTGCGACGCCATCGATCCGACAACATCGTTCGGGAGAGCAGGACCAGTCCTCGAAGTTCACAGCCATGGCGAGGGGATTGAAGCGGGATATCGCGGAGGAGGCTGACGCCGAGTTGCAGCGCAAGGGCCGGTTCCCGCCTACAGAGGCGACGCCAAAGGCATACCACCACAGTACACTCGCGTCGAAGCACCGGCGTCCGCCAAGTGCGATCCACGATCCGAAGGGCAACAGGTTTGACAAGGTGCCACTCGCGGCGACCCCGTTCAAGAAAACCGTGCATCTACCGGATATGACGGGTCTTACTTCTGCGGTCGCTTCCCCAGCGAAGGTGGATATCGAGTTTTATGGGTATGATCCCAAGGAGACGACTGAGATTGAAGGTAAGTATATCATCATTCCAACGGCTTTCTAGTGTAACCTTGGAACATAGCGCGCCTTATTGCGACTTTGACTGTCGTTCAAAACAAGCTGGGCCACCTCGAAGCCGAGAACAGCGTCTCCCGGAGACGGGTGCGTGAGCTCGAGCTCGAGTTAGAGGCTTGCAAGAAGGAAGTGGCCAGGGAGAGGACGCGGATTATGGAGCACGAGCAGAGCGCGATGAAGGATGATCAGCCACAACCGAGGACGCGGGTGTCGAGAGAGAAGCTTCAGCAAGAGCAGCGCCAGAAGTCTGAGGCTGACCAGGCGGAACTTGCCGCGTCTGAGGCGCGATACAAGAACGCAGTGGAGGAGAAAAAAGGTATGGCACCAAAGGCACTGGCGTTGCGGCCACTTGCTGACTATTCCGAAGCGCTCGAGTCTTTGATATCGACACTACGCTCGCATTTGACACGACTCACGGCAGAACTGTCCGAGCATAAGCAACTGCTTCTAGAGTTGCGGCAACTGCGGGAGTCGGACGCACGGACACTGGCGGAGAAGAGCTCCGACGTGGACCGACTCAGGCAGGAGGTTGAGCGCTTGGCGGGCGAGGTCGAGGTCCTCCGTGGGGTAGTAGAGGAGGGTCTCAAGGAACGCCGAGGACTGCGAGAACAATCTGTCGACCCCACCAACGACGAGGCGAAGAATACGGAAGACAGCAGTGATGAAGAAAGCGACGAAGAGAGCGTGACCGCCGCCCCTCCAGTGCCCCCTGTGCCTGGACAACGTGTTCCACTCCGGCCGCCGTCAGTTCGTAGCGAATCAAGCGACGAGGAGGATGAAGAAGAGTCGGCTGGTCAGCGGTCACCCACCCCTTCCCCAAAGCGAAAGTTGGGGAATTCAGCTGCAGACAAGACGATGCGGACCGACTTTGCCACTGTAGCGTCCTCTCAGGGTCCCAGTCTTGCCGCCAACGTCTCCCGTCCCTCCTTCCTTGGTGAAGACGAAGTCAGCAGAATCGCTCAGGAGGTCTCGGCACGTCGCTCTGAACGATCCATTCAGTCGCAGTCCCAATCCCAGGAGGATTCGCAATCCCAGGTGTTGACAACGCAGGATCCCTCTCCCAACTGGTCGCGCAACCCCGCTCCCGCCGTCTCGCATCGGCCGTCACGCGTCGGTTCGCCGTCGGTCGTGGTCGAGACTGACGCGTCAGGCTCCGCGGTCCCAAACGAGCAGCTCATCCGCCAACTCGAGTACTCCGTCCGCTTCGTCGACGAACCCAGCGGCGCGACCAGTCGCCCTGGGTCTCCCGCCCTCACCACCATCCCTGGCCCGGCCCACGTCCACGCTCCGCGGCCCTCCGCCCCCACGCCCGGAGCCGCACAGAAACGCCGGGCGCACACCGCGCCCCAGCCCCAGCCCCAGCCCCAGCCCACGCAGCAGACGAAGCCCAAGCCCGCGACGGAAGGCGCATTCCCGCAGATCCGGGGCGAACGCCTGGAGCGCCTTTTCTTCTCCGCGCCCGCGCACGACGCCGAGACGTGCACCGTCTGCCACCGCCGCCGCCGCCGCCGCCCCGCGGACGTCGCGAATGCGGAGTCGTGGCTGCGCGACCACGCGGAGCGGCGGGCGGGCGAGGACGAGGACGAGGGTTTTGTGGAGGGCGATGACGATCGCCAACGCGAGCGCAAGGCGTATACGGCGAAGACGGCGAGGGATCGGGTGCCGCCGCAGACGGTGCTTGCGCGTGTGCTGCGGGAGTTGGAAGACGACTTCACGCACTACAAGGGGTACGTGTGATCACTTGGTCGATGCCTGCGAAAGCTGACGTCCTCGCAGAATATATGTGGAGCTCGCGGATCAGTACAAAGACATGGACCCGGTGTCTAATGTCGTCAAGAGGAACGTCCTCGCAGATCACTTGCGCGAAGTCATCGACGTCCTTGAACAGAAGGTCCGCCCCTGAGCCGTTTTGTCTTCATCCCAACTGACTTCGTATTTCAGGGCAACCAGATTGCTTCCCTCTATGACCTCCTAACATTCAAGGACAAACCACTGAATGAGTCCGCCGCGCCCGAAAAGCCCCCGCCGCGGAGTGCCCCGCCCACGTACGGCCGCAGGTATCCCGGCCCGTCCTCATAGTCTTGCTACCTGCTCTCGCAATGTTTTCTGTTCGCTCTCTAGTCTCGTGTCCCGTGCCCGGTGTCTCAGATCGTTTCGCACATACATCACACTTCACATCACCCACCGCTCGGACTTGGGCATCCATACTGTATCATATTGTACCCTCATCGCGACATTCTGCATAACATATCTGAATACACACCCTTGCGGTTTCTGACATCGGCTGTGCCTGGTTGTCTGAATGCGATGCTCGAGCTGCACTGATACCCGACGCAGAACGAATGGGATTCTTCCAGTGTGTGTCGCGTCTCGGTCTTGAAAACCAGTCGACGTAATGGACGCAGGCTTTCTGTAGGTGCGGCCCTAATCACACAAAGACTTCCCCTTTCACTTACTGCAAACGACGAAAATGAAACCAGTAGATGTGCTATGAGAAGTGCAAGGCAGCCCACCGTCACAAGAGACCGATGGCCTGAGAGTCCATGGTGGGCGCTGAGCGCTGAGGAGCCTTGAGGAGCCTGTATCGTCGTAAGCGCCCTACTTGTGACGCGGCTGCTTGAAGTTCAGAGCGCGTGTTTCCTGTCTTTGACGTTGTGCGATGGCCTGCGGGATACGAACTGCGCCTTCAAGGTACCTAGCTGTATCCTCTGCGATGTATAATCCATGACTGATGTAATCCCCGAAGCTTTTTCATGCCCGCACACTCCGTGCCCCCTCCTTGCTCCTCAATCCACTGCTGGTCACAACAACCCCTCGGACATGCCTTGTCATGTCCTTCATCTCTTTCTTGCCCAACGGCCTGTGCGCCAGATAACAGCGTCAGGCAAGAGGTACCGGACCACTTACAGAATGCATTCTCATAACGCATACGGTCCGTCACGCAATATCGGTATGCATTATGGGCGCATATGCACGAATAGAGTAGGCGTCTATTGAGGAATATTAGCGCTAAGTAACGTAATGGCTATAATGCGTATAATATAGACTACCGCGAGGGACTGGGCCCTGCCGAAGCCCCCCAGAACGACTGTAACGAGGCTTGTTGCATGGAAAATATCAGTTATGTCTATTGTGAAACTCTCGCTCAGTGTTGGTACACATCCGAGGCCCATTCTGGTGTCACAAATGACGTCGCCGACACTGAAACCGACCATCATATTATGCATTATTCATAGACAGGCCTATGCATTATGCGCTTCTAGATTCCATGCATATTTGGCAGGGGACACGCTCGGTCACAGGCCCCTCCCATGCACAAAGAGAATTTATGCGTGATGAGGTCATGCATAATGAGAATGTCTTCTGTATCTGATTCTACGTCATGCCGCCCGGTGTTAGTGATCATTAACGAGGGACCGGTGAAGGTTAACTTTCACCTGCGACGCCAAAGTGCCCGCCAAATAACACCCCGAGTAGGCCGATATCTTTGTTTGCCCCAATAACACAGCCAAACTAACCCGGAATCCTATAAGATACCGCGCCAGACAGCCAAGCTCCCCAGTACATCTCTGCCTCAGATTTGTCTCTGCTCTGCCCCAGGCTTAGCTGCATTACCGCACCTGCATTAGCACCTGCATAACACGCCCTTACCGCATACAAACCCCACCATACAACCCCCACCCTCACCATGTTCACCTCCCTCGCCGCCTCCTCCACCCCCGCGCCGTCCTGGTCGCTCCCGCCCTCCTCTCCCTCCTCGCCCTCGGCTTCATCGCCACCCTCTCCCTTGTTGCCGCTTACCCTCTCTTCCTCCAGCTCATCCTCATCGTCGTCCTGGGGTACGTCCTCGGCGTGCAACTCCGCGTCGTTCAACGCTCCGGCACTGTCGCCAACACCCAGACGACGCTCACTGTTGAGTTGTCCATTTCCGTTCCCTCGTTTGCTGATCTCGCCGCCTCTCCCTTCTTGCCTCGTGCGCTCGACGCGTCCAAGGTGGCCGCCATCGAGGCCCTCTCCTCCGCTCTCATCGCTGTCTACGTGTTGGCCCAAGTCGCGAAGACGGCGGCGATGTATGCGGCGGTCTTCGGGGTGTGCACGCTCTTTGGCGTCGCGACGGCGGCGCATGGGACCTTCGTCGCGGTTGCGCTCGTCGCAGACGCGATCGCTGGTCCCGTCGACGCCAGCGACGACGCCATTGCCGTGTGCGCGCCTCGCCAAGGTAAGCAGCTGCGCGTTCTTGGATCCCAAACACGTCACCAATGCCTTCTGCCCAGTCGCCGCCGACATCGCCGTCGTGGCCATTGCGAGCTCGAAGGCTGTCAACACCGTCCTTGCGATCACGGCCAACGGCGAGGCCGACGACAACTCCGACGACGAAGACGACACGGAGTCGACTGTAGATGAAGCGCTCCTTACTCCGGCCGAATCTGCGGACGAGTTCGAGGTGGAAATCCGCGAAGACGTTTTGAATGTTGAAGAGGACACTCTCGACGAGAGCGACATCTATGGCGGACTGCTCAAGCTCGTCGAGGCGGCGGCAGCGTCCGATCCTTCCTGCGCCAACGACAACGACGTCGCTGAGCTCCTACTAGCTATGGACTCGCTTGCCCTCAGCGCGCCCTGCACTTTCGACAGCCTTCCTGACTCTCCCGCTGAAGCATGCCCCACTGACGATGTCGACGCCTTCTTTCAGCTCACTGAACAACTCGCTGAAGCCACCCCTCTGGTCGTCAAGATCGAACTTGTCGATAGTGAAGACGTCGACATGGTCATCCTGCTAACTTCCCTCGCCCTCTCTGGCGACCCTTCTCCCTCCCCTTTGGAAGGTCTTTGCGCTGATCTGAACGCCCCTGCCATGTATGTCGACGAGTGCGAAGACCCTGCCATGGACGTCGAGATCCCGCGTACTATGGACACCCAACCGACTCTTACCAGCTCTATCGACCTTTTCAACGATGAATCTCTCGCGGTGGACTGCCTCATGACTGACGAAGAGATCGACTCTTTTGCTTTGGAACTCGACACGATCTTGCAGGCCGACGCCGAGGAGTCCTCGCCTTCCGTCCCCGACGACTCGATGTCACTCGACGACCAAGACGCGGCCATGACTCTTCTCTCCCTTGCAACCTCCACCCCTCCCTCCCTCCGCTCTTCCTCCTCCGACAGCCCCATTCCCCTCCATGTCCCTACCTCTGAGGAGCTCGACGCCGTCTTCCAGCAGGCTCTAACCAAATGCGCCGCGGCTGGGATCTCCCCCCACGATGTCAAGGTCAAACTCTCCGATGAAGACTACGAGCTCTTTGAACGCGCCTGCGTGCCTGTTGACCCCACCTTCGATTCCCCGCTCAACGGTCTCTTTTCCCTCGCCGACGCCGCGGTCACCGTCGCCCCAATGGACGTCAAGTCCGAGTCTAGGGCCAAACCCTCCTTCAGCGACGACGACGCGGCCCAGCTTCTCCTCGCTTTCAGTTCGCCCTCGTCTTCTTCAACCGCCTTCTTCCCTCCTCCTGTCGTGGCCCAGTCCGAGCCCAAGTCCGAGCCTACCCCCGAGCTCTTCCGTGAGAACGACGCGGCCCAGCTACTCCTCGTTCTAGGCGCGAACGTCCCTCCTCCCTCAGATTTCTTCGCGTCTCCCGCCGCGGCGTCCAGCGAGGACCTCGGGGTGTCTTCGGACGCTGCTGTCACTGAACTGCATATGCGGATCGTGACGCGGCCGATGAAGGCGCTCCCCCGTTCCCGCACGCTGCGGCGGAGTGCCCGTCTGGGGGGCAGTGCGAAGTTGTTGTAGTCTGCCCTTTCTCCGTCCTCTGGTGATCGTCGTCGGCTCTCGTCGGACTCGAATTGTCCCTGGATTGCATTGTTTTCCGTTGATTTTCACTGGTTGTAGACTGGGATTTGTATCTGGGCTTGTATTTGTTGTTAGCCGTTGTGTACGTTGTCATGGACTTCGGTTCGAGCCCCTTAATAGACCGGAATTTTTATCATTGAGTTCGACTCCGATGGCAGCTCCGATGTTCCAACAATACGCCGTTATAGTCCTCTCAATAACTTCAGTCGTCTTCTGTGTGAAATCCCGCACATGCCGCCAGATATCTTCCGGTCAAGCATAAATTACTTTTGACATGCAATAGTACAACAAATCCATCGGGAAGCACTGCTCTGGACTCAGGAATCGATCCACGTGCTGGTATTGGAGTGTCTCGACCGTCTTGTCTGCTCGGACGTAGGCTGAGAGCTCTACTGACACTGTTGATTGCCCATTCAATCAGACACAGACCACCGGTCATGGTCGCACAAATACTCACCTGGTAGTAGTACGGAGGCGAGACGGCCTTGCAAGTGAACGGGCTCACGCACGTCGTCGGACCATCGTAGTTAGTCCCTGCAAAGCAGCGAGCCCCAAATGTAAGCGCGAGCTGGCCGCTGGCGCAGATCCACACCACGCACCTCCGCACTGGCCCCACTGCGTCTGCGTCGGCCCCGCCGCGGTCGTCGTGCTCCCGCCGCCCGAGGACGTCGTGGACGAGCTGGAGCCGGAGCCGACGCTCGTCGTGATCGGCCCGCTCTCGATGTAGACCCCGGACATGTACCAGTGCTCGGGCGTCGCACTGTTGACGATCCGGAGCACGCCGACGTGGAAATCCTCCGAGTTGGTCGACGTCCCCGCCGCGACGTTGCTCATCACCTTCACGAGCGGGGTCGAGCCGTTCGACGCCCACAGTCCGACCGTCTGTGCGGAGAACTGGCGGCGGGGCGCGGTCTCGGGGGTCAGCGCGGCGTTTGGGGACACGGCGTCGGAAAGAAAGGGTGCTCACGTCGATGTCGTACGCGAAATTGTACCAGCTCCCGGCGACGAAGGGCGTGCTCCATTTGGGCTGGCTGGACACGTGCCACTCGAGCTGGGTTGGGTTAGGGGATACTCCATACTTCATCTGTGCACATGCATGTCAATATTCGATGGAAATTGCAGCTGGAGCCTCCTACTGACCTCCGTGAAGTGGGACTCAAAGAAGAAGATCTGGTGCTCCAGGGTCGACTAACCGGATCCCGTGTGAGCACTCGCAAGCACAACATCTACAGCCACTTACATCAGGAGGGCTGCTGGCATCGTGCATGAGCGAGAAGTGGTAGAACAAGTTGCCCTGACCGAGGTTCGCGGTCGTCTGAGGAATCAGTTCACACCTGCGCAGTCGCAAGTCAGTTGCTGAACCATCCAAAATACCACACGAGGCCGCCGCTTACCGCTCCATCTGCGAGTTCCAAGTAGCGGTAGAGTCGATGGTCATCCGGAGACCATTCTTCTCAGAAGTATCGGCAGGGTTCTTGTACGTCGGGTCGAGCGCGAGGTAGTGCGAAGTCGGCTGGGTGCCGTGGATGTACTGCTCACGACGTGTCAGTGTCTGTATTTTTGGGGCGGAACTGGGCGCTGTTACCCATTGGTAAGTCCCAACTTCGCTTGACCATGACCCTGAAAAGATCGTAAGACACGAGCCAAATACTATCGAGCGAGGGAATAAATCAGACATTTGTCAAAGTCGGAGACGTTGGTGAACGAGTTGAAGGATCCTGAACCACATTCGGATCGTCAGCGAAGCATGCAAAACATCAACTGAAGCACTTGCCGTCCCAGATCTTGGTCCCCGCGTGCGCGAGTCCAGTGAAGAGCGCGAGAGAAGCAAACAGAGACTGCGAGAACATCGTGAGTAGTACAAGTCACCGAGGCGGGAGGATCACATTCCAACTCTAGGCCTTATGTACGTCCCCGCGGATGTTTGCGCGGAACTGGCTCATACACCAGTATACACCCTGCTCCGCACGGCGGCGGGCGAGGAAAGCCCGCCGGGTCACGGGGGAAAAACGTCGGGGCGCGGCCGGTGATCACGTCGTTGGGCACGCGGGGCGAGGCGGGATAACTGTGGATATATCGAAGTGAAGTCGCATTAAAGTGGTACATGGTGTGTGTATGCGTCTCCGGGGTATTTACACTTGACGTGGTTCGTAACTGATGGTACAACCTCCGGTGGCGCGGGCAGCTTCATCGAGGCAAGCAGCGTGCGGCGGGGGTGGGGAAGCAAGGGGAGATAAGTTAGCCGTTGCGGGGGTCGTATGTGCGTGATAGATCGAGCGCGCCGGTGCATGTCGTAAAACGGGTCGGGGCCTGCTCGCGGGAGCAGGATGTCGTGAGGTCATGTCGTCTTCACTGTCGTCGATGATCCTGTCCGGAACATCCATGCGGTGAGCCAGGTCTTGGGTTGCTTCAACTGTTCCGCCTCCTCCGCTTCTCGCTCGTGCTCCTCCAGCAACGCGTCCTCCTCTTCCACGATAGCGACTCCATATACTGCGTCGTGTACCGAGATCGTGCGCGACATCGTCCCGTGCGAATACACCGGCGGAGTCGTTCCTGGCTTCGGGTCTACAACCGACACCGTCGACCGCGCCCCGAAGCTCGGTATCCGGTTCGGTCGCCGGACTCCCATCTCGTGGTCCATAGACATCGCCCGACGATTTCGACGACGAGGGTCCGTGGGGAGCATAAATGCAGGTGGGGACCCAATACTGCTCATGTTCGACACCGCCGAGCCAATTGATGTCGACCGGTACTCAGACGAGCCCGGATCGTCAGCACGCCCGACGCTGAGGTGCGAGGTTCCAGAGTTGCTCCGGATAGACGACTTCCGCCGCTTTGTCGTTCGCTGTTGAATGGGTCCTGCCGTCTCGACGTCATCCTCGCCTGCCGCGACTCGGGATGCGATGACGGGAGGAAGTCTGATCTGTTCCGAGCCGTCGAGGCGCCTGTAGAAGCTCCCGTTCGTCGTAGATCCGGTTTCCTCGTCTTCCTCGATGCTGCCGAAACTCGTCGCGAGGTTGAGGGAAAGCCCAGTCTCGATGAAGTCCTCGTCCCGCCACGGCCCCAGACGTCCTGCCCCAGGTTGGGTGGTCAGTGACATTCGGAGGTTGATCGTGTCGTCGAGGTTCAGAGTCTCCAAGGGGTCGGCGGGGAGCCACAGAAAGTTGTCGATATCGCGGGTGTAGTAAGGATTTTCGTATGTGTGGTTGGGCGAAGATTCGTCTTCCCAGCGTGGATGAGGGGAATGTCTTGTGACGACTGCGGGAGTTTCCTGGGGGTTTTCGGTGGGGAACTCCATATTGTCGCTGGGTTCGCGCCACGCCCCCGCTGGGGCGGACGAGGAAGGTGAAGCACCATCATCAGCGTCTTCCGCCATGACGTTGAGAGGGGCGATGGAATCCGATCGTCTAGAGGGCTTGAACGGATTTGGATGGTGTCGAGGGGCTTTCCGAGGTCGACTAGCAATCGTGGAGTACGCGAAGCTAAGTCTTACTGGAAGGTTCCAAGGCCAAACTTCTCCACCGGTTGAGTTCCCACTGAGCTTCTTCTCAAGAGCGGCTCGGTGACCTTCTTCAGCGTCCGGACAGGCTTCATCAATCAACTCTTCCGTTGGCTCTCCTGTACCGCAAACCACCTGCGCTTCGAGGATGTCATCACGTTCGAAACGATTCCGGCAGAGACGAGTAAGGCTAGCAAGAGCAGTGAGCATTGGAAATCATACGACTGGCATGGCTAGACACCTACAACATCTTGTACGCCGCGGTGACGATGATGAGGACGGCTGAAATGGCGACGTTGACGGTCTTCTTGTTCACGACCATGTAGGCCAGGAATACGACCTGGGATAGGATGAGGCCTACATGCTATGTGTTAGATGTAGATCTCTGACTGATGATGTCTGCACCTACCATCCAGCGAGTAACGAACCATGCGGATAAGCAGGAGCTTGCCGTTTCCTTCGTAGTTCTTAGCGTAAACGTGCAAAAGCTGATTCTTGATAACAGCTGCAAAATCATTAGCGTTGAACGCCCCTTCCAACATGTTTGGACTCACTGCGTTGAACAGCAAAGTACACGAGAGCAAATGGGATAACAAGAGGATTCAAAAGAGAAAACACCAGCAGAACGTGCATGACGAGAACGTGGTTCGGCAACCAATCTTAATCGGCAGTCAGCATTCTGCTTGGTCTCAGAACGAACATGAGAACTCACAGTAGTAGTTGAAAGTACGAGGTCGGATACCCATAGCGCGCTTTCGTGGTGTGACTTGGCGTCGCGTGGCGGGATAGACGATCAAAGGGAGCTGTGAGATCGTCAGAACAATGCGTGTGTACAAAAGTTTGAATGCATACACCAACTGCAATCACGCGAATTTTCATCAGTAATGGCATGCATACACGGACGTCAATACTCACAAAGCGCCAACTCCACTCCACCATGCATAGCCGTAGTGAAGATGACTAGGATAGGCATGAGTGAAAAGTTCGTTAGAGGATACAGAGCACTTACACCACCCAACGTAAAAAGGGCCCGCCACCGGGAAACTCTGAGCAATAACTGATGCTAGTTGATCCGTATCGATAGTCTTGAAGGACAGCAAGAACGATTGCAATGCGGCTGTCCCTACGCAGAAGAAGACCAAGACGTTCACCACCAGGAACTTGTAGTATCGTGTCATGATGCGGTCGTGCAGCGCCGAGAGCGTGGCGATGGTATGGGCTCGTTTTGCGATGAGCACTGTGTAGAAATGAGCATTGTACAGTATGCCCTCACAACTAAAAAAGACTTCACTCACGCAGCAGTAAGGGAATCAACAGAGATAGCAGGGCGACCAAGACAGTTGGGACGAAAGATTGCAGCAGTTCCTCTTCCCATGAATGCGTCTTCAAGAAGTCAAGCTGAAGGGCCAGGGTCAGCGGACTACAGTAAGGAACGTGGGGAAACGTTCAGTTACCAGTCCAGGCCACAGAGTACTCAGATTCTGAATGTTGACCAGGCCCACGAAGAACGAAACGGGGAAGACCCAGGAGATGGTGAAAGCCCTGAAAAGGCGGAACATGGATTAATAAAGCGAGCAAAGACGCATTTACCAGCCACGCACCAAACCCCAAGTTCAACTACCCAATCCTTGACGAACTGCGAAAATGAGTTTCGTGCCATGATATGACACCAAGGCGAACATACCTCGACTCTGAACGTCGTCTTCATCAGCCTCGTCCAGTCCAGATCCTCATAGCAGGGCGCCATGGTCACAAGACACTCAATCGGGCTCTCAGGATGTACCGCCAAGAACTTGCACGCCCTTCGTGCGTCTGCCGGGTCAACGAAGGTCACGAACGCGGTCGACATGGCGTCAAACGCGGCCTGCGGCATTGATCGCTTCTCGGTGATCATGTTCGTGATGATTTGCAGCTTGGCGGTGTAGTAGTCGATCGCGGGAACGGTCTTGCCACGGAAGATGGACGAGAGATGGATGAGCGGTTGGTAGGCATCGAGGGTGCTCCGCGGGAGGCTGAGAAGCGCGTCCCACACAGTCTTATCGCCTGGCTTGGACTCCATAGCGTCGGCTGCTCCCATCTCCACGTCCGAGGTCTCGCGCCTTAGTCGCGCCCGCAATCCAGAGTCCTTGTTGTCTGGAACGAGTTCTGTCTCCAGCGAAGGGAGGTACGGACCGAGGGTGCGAATCAGAAGCTCCATGCGGTCTTCGCCTTCTTCCGTTCCATCATCGCTCCGAGTGCGCTCCCGTGCCTCTCCCCCAGTCTCCCCCCCATCGCCCAACGGGCTCATCCCCATGACAGCCACGGACATGCGCTTGACGGCGTGACGGAGGCCAGGGGAAGCTCCCCGATTGCGTATCGCCGTCTGCACGTCAGTAAGGGCCTTGCGGGCGAGTTTGATGTGTGCCGTCTCTAGTAGCCTGAGTATCTCCTCCCTTCGTTCCATCATGGAAGCCAGGTCGCTCATCTTGCGCACAAGAACGACACGATCAATGACCGGGGATGTGAATGAGTTGTGTTTGGGTTCCTCAGGAGACGGAGGTTGCTCGGTGCTGCCGTCGGCGGACGCGGTGCCCACTGCTGTGACGCGACGGGCATGGTTGAAGATGAACGCGGCTAGCTTGTTGACGAAGCCCGGCTGGACGGAGGAATTTATGCCGATGGCTGGGAGAGCCACTCTGCGGGACAAATAATACTCGAAGTACTCCTTGAGGTCCTTGTCTGTCCGGAGAGCGGGAGAAATGTTGGTGACCATGACAGTACGGAGGCGAAGCCCGCGGTTGGAGTGATCCTCATCGAGGGGAGGAAGGGCATGGAACGGATACTGGGGATGGGGATGGGGATGAGGATCATACTGGGCCCTTCGCTCTGCTCTTGTTTCCTTTGCGGCCTTCTCGGCAGAAGCGAGGATGTTCTGGGCGCGGAAGTGGAAGGCTCCCCGACATATCCAGTAAAGGACGCCGAACCAAGTGAAGGTGATCCAAGTGAGAAGGACAATGTGGATCCAGAGAAGAGATAGACCCTTCTTGGTGGTGACAAGGGAGGATATGGAGGCGCGGGTCATGGATTTGGGGGAGACGCTGCCGTCGGAGAATGTAACATGGATGGGGAAGAGGATGACGAGGGTGGTGAAGGCCTGAATGACGGTGAACCAGAAACAGGCGCGAATCCAGCGGATGTAGAGAGCAGCATCGACGCCGCGGAGCTGGTTGAACTGGTCTTCGGGGAAGGTGAGGACCTGCTTTACCCACCCGAGAATATACTTTCGAGGCAGGGGCGGGGAGGGTCGTCTTTAAGGTATGAGCGAAATGGCATAAAGTACAGTACAGTGTACGCTCACCTGGCCCATGACCTGCCCTGGTATAGGCTACGGGGACGGCGGGCATTAGTCGCCGAAGAATTGGGAGGGTGGAACGACGCACTATCCAAACTCCCAGGTCTCTACACTCCCAAGGGGCTCTGCGTAAGGAGGCTTCCCGCGCCGCTTCCTGCGCATATACTCATGGGCAGAAATAGTGATGAGGAAGATGGCGCCAGCGACGACTGACTGGTTGATGAGCCCACTGAGGAGAGGTGAGTGGGCTGGCGGGGGGAGGAGAGGAGACACGGACCTGTAGTCTTTTGAGAAGGGCCTGTTCTGGATGGTGGCCATCGGGGCGGGAAGCGCAGGGCGCGCGCACGGGGAGCAGGACGGGCGCGAACACGGCGGGCGAGCACGCACGGGAGGAGGAGCTCGGACGAGGGCCTGGTATGCACGGTGGGAGCGCTGGCTCTGGGAGCAGGCCGCTCCAGCCGCGAGTCCCGCGATCTCCGGCCCAGCCGCACTGAGTCGATCCGGCGCGGCTCTCGGCTGCTCTCCTCACCTCTCGCGAACGCACCCGAGGGCCTGCTCACCACCGTCCACGACGTCCATGTCCCTCCTCCGGTCCTGCCAGCAGGCCGTCCCCAAGGGCGGCCTCGCTCGCGCCGTCCTCGGGGCCCCTCGCTCCTACAGTACCACCAGCCAGCCAACTATCCCCCAAACGACCGACTCCAAGTCTGAGTCCGGCGTTGCCCACATCCCTGCTCGCGACGTCGTGACCGCCGATGTCGTCAGTGGAGCTCCCAGTGCGTCTCCAGCGTGCTTCGCTCACCTTCATTTCTGAACCATGCGTTCCCCTCCCCGCAGCGGAGCTCCGTCACCGCGCCGTGCGCATCTTCCAGCCCACTCGCAGCACCACCCAGAGCGGTGCCGGCAAGTCCAACCGCTGGCGCATCGACTGGGACATCCTCCAGGGTGGTGGTCGTTGGGAGAATCCCTTGATGGGTTGGGCAAGCTCGTGAGTCAACCTCCCCGTCCTAGGTTGCCCCGTGGTCGTACTTAACGCGCATGGGCAGTGCGGACTACATGCAGGGCACTCGGCTCTCCTTCCGCACCAAGGAGGATGCGATTCACTTTGCCGAGAAACAGGGTGCGTCCCCTTTGTCTTTTCTTCGCTGTGCAGCAGAATTTCACGGTCGACGTTTCCAGGCTGGGATTACTATGTGTACGTCTTCTTCCTCGGCATTCAATCCATGACCTCACATTTCCGTTTTACAGCGCCCAGACAGAGGTTAACCGCATCCCCCCTAAGAATTACTCGGAGAACTATTTGTACAGGCCCAATACGCTTCGTATCATGCGTACGAAGTAGTTTCAATACACGCGGGATTTCTTCTTCATCCTCTTATGTCGAAGCGCAGCACGCGGATACCGTCGCTGTATGTCCTCAAGACGTTGCAATCGCGAATTGCGGGGACGTTTGGATGATGCAGACATAGTGCATTTACTGTGGACAACGACTTGTTAGAGTTTGCTAGCGATGAGTTGGTTCAGCCAGCGCACATGACCACGCAGGTGTACCCCTCTGTTATTGGACAAGCTGGTTGCGTTTTTATGATCTTCGTGTGTGAGTCCACAAGCTGTGCACATTCCCCCTTTACAGTACTTTCTGATTTCCTAACACTCCGACATTCATTGTATGCCTTCCGTGCAATGTTTGTGGACGGCACGTCCACCGATCGTTGATTTACCCGTCCAGTGCCGACAGCTCAAAACTGAAAGCGTAGCTTCGTACCTAACGCTGCGAAGTTTATGTGTGATACGTCCATGTCCTCATCGGAAGTTGTGTACTCGGCGGTGAGCCCATTCTCCGCTTTGTGGGTGCTTTCTGCGCCTTTGCGGTGCGCCTTTGTGGAATCTCAACTTTGAACAAGGTGCGACATAGTTCCTGATCCCAGTGATCATCGCATCTTGGGGCTTACTCATAGTGGCGGATCTACCAGCAATCCTCGTACTCTGGCAGACTTTGTTCCGCGATCGGTCCGCCGCGTGGCGACACCGATACTCTGTCATCTGTTCTCTGGAGAGAATGTAAGTAGATGCCTATGACTGTTGCTTCACCTTAATTCCGCACGGATGGATAGGCACCGCGCACCTCGCACAAGTCATTCTGCCACTGCCGAACGCGTCCTACTTCATCCTCACTCTCTTCTTAGTACGCCCACATCTTCGGTACGCATTCGCGGAACTGTGAGTGCATGTCTTTTGACGATACGCACTGTATCCTCAGCATCCCAGTTCGAGCGCATGGTGGGTTCGGGGATCTAGGTCAAACCAGACACTAAAGAGCTACATAGAGACGAAGCTAAGGTGGAGAGGAGACGCAGAGAGGTACAGAAACAGCGGGTCTGTTGGAAGCGGTTTCATATATATGTATGCGTCGCTTGGTGACTAGAACACAGCACGAATTTCATTCCGGCTCTGTTAGGCCATGGGCGCGAGCTGACCGCAGGTGTGAGCGCAGTTGCGGGGCTGAGTAAGACCGTGAGCGCGTCATCTCCATCATCCCCGGCGGCACTCTCACCCTCGGCGAGGCACTTTTGCGGCCGCCCTGCTCTTCCGCTCCCCCTCTCGACCCCGCCAACCGCGCCCGCGCAGAGCTCACCTCGAGCGATGGACTACCCCGCTTCGCGCCAGTCGCGCCCGCCGCGCTTCGCGATCACCGCCTCCCTCCTCCTCATCACCGTCTTCGTCATTTGGATGCTCGTCCCCCGCTCCGAGCCCCCGCCTGTCGAAGTCGTCCCCATCCCCGTTGTCTCCAAGGTGCGCCCTCTCCGCCCTCCCCGTTTGCGCGCGCTGACCCGCGCGGCGCCCGCAGGCCGTGGTCGTGCTCAGCGGCCCCTCGGTATCCGGCACCGTGACATTCACGCAAGCGCTGCCCACCGCGCCCGTAACGATCTCGGGCGAGGTCAAGAACCTCAAGGCGGACTCGCAGCACGGCTTCCACATCCAGTACGCTCCCTCTCTCTCCCTCGCGTACGGACCGTCCCTGTACTGATGACTTTCGCGCGCACCCAGTGCTTCGGGTGACCTCAGCAACGGCTGCATGTCCGCCGGCCCCCACTTCAACCCCTTCGACCGCGCGCATGGCGCGCCGACGGACATTAACCGCCACGTGGGTGACCTCGGCAACGTCGCCGCGGACAGCAAGGGCGTCGCAACGTTCACGTTCGAGGACGCGCTTGTCTCCCTCAATGGGCCCCTCAGCATCGTCGGGTGAGTCTTCCTTTGCATGCTCCTGCGCATCCCTTCGCTGCGGCCCCTGATTGTATGCGCGCAATCCACGGTGTCCGGGGACGCTTTCGCGGTGAAGGCGCGCCTTGGTTGTGCATGCGGTACGTGCTCATGTGACCTTTGGTGCTCGTACGCGCACTCACCGGCGGAACAGGGGACGGACGACCTTGGTCGTGGCGGGGACGACGAGTCTCTCAAAACTGGGAACGCGGGTGCACGCACGGCGTGCGGGGTTATTGGTGCGTCCCCGTGCTCTCCTTGTTCGTTTGATTCGTTTCTTACCCGGCGGCATCCAGGGATGGCACCGTGAAGGGCGCAGTGCCTGTAGTTTTGCTCAAAATGCTATAAATGTGGTAAGGTCTCGCGGCGACGTATTTCGTGACTGTCTCCGGTACACACGCATCGTCAGTTGGAATCGAACGGAGGACACGACCACAGTCTATAAATACACTCTGGTCAACTACATCCGCCTCGGCCACGTAAGTACGCCCTCGGCCTGGACTTGAATGACCCTGGCTTGACGACACACAACGCATCTTGCCTTGACCGGATCCGTACGCTAAACCGGCGCGGCGCTGGCGTTTGGGTCTCAGCCTCAACTGCTGCACTCCAGCTTCTCTGCGATGGTGCTCACGAAGCCTAGCGTCCTCGCGCTCGAGAAATGTCGTATCTGGGAACAAGGGGAGGCCGAGACCCTGGCTCTCAGGTATCGGACGGCCGCGGTGATCCGAGACAAGTTCGGCTGCGTGGTCGACCCTGGTCGACCCGTGTGTATGCAGTCTGGGTCTTGTCACTTGCCCACGTACACTTCTTCGCCGGGCACGCGAGGCGGAAGGTCGGCTTGCGCGTTCGACGGCCATTTTGCGAACGACTCGCTCGTGAATGACACCGGCGATGGCGCGCGTTCCTGCATGTCGGCTTTGGGACATGACACGTACCTCTGGCGTGGACATGCCCCTGCGACTAGGGGGTAGATTGAGGCTATTCATATCCGGCGACAATACATATGACACTCAGGAAGACGAGGCAGCCAGATGGATATTGCGGACACCAATCGTTGTGGTACACGTCGGTACAATGACATACATACTGTCCCAAAAATACAACATCGAACCCGCCACCAGCGCTCAGCAATCCGAAGGGAGTGTGCTGTCGTCGTTGTACTTCGCTGCCTTCACGCCCAGGCCCTTGCTCGCGAACGCCTTCCAAAGCGTGCAGGTGTTCGCGCCCCCGTACCGGTTCGCGTCCGCCTGGATCCACGCGTCACGCGCGCTCACGAACGTCGGGTTGCACGGCTGCAGCGCGAGCGCGTCGACGAACAGGTGCAGGAACACGACGTTGCCCGCCCCGCCGCTCGGGTCCGTGTGCGCCGCCGCGGAGAACCCGAGCGCGTCGACGAGCGCGCCGTACACGTTGTGGAGCAGGTTCGCCCAGATCTCGCCGATGTTGTGCACCTCGTTCAGCGTCTTGATCGACGCGTACGTGAGCGGGTTCGTCGCCGCCGACGTCGAGTACGGGTAGTTGCGGATCCCCGCCCTGTCGTTGATCACGTACTGGCCCATCACGAAGTCTGGCACCGACGACGACGTCTTGTGGAACCAGCTGTGGGCCCGGGGCGGACGATCAGCATCGGTTCTCCCCGAGTCGTGAGCGGGGAACAAGGACGTACTCGGCCATCGAGTCAGACCAGCCCTCGCCCATTCCGCCGGCCTCGGTGCTCTGCAGGCAGCGGCCGGTGCCGCCGCCGGTCATGCGGTTTGTGACCCCGTGCGTGTTCTCGTGGATGACGATGTCGTTCTCGAGCGCGCCGTCGCGCCGCGGGCTCGTGTACGTCCACGTGAACATGCGCATCGCGCCGGACTGGCCGTCGGGCGGCGTCGAGAAGTCCGCATTGTTCGTCCCGGCGGAGTCCTGGACGGAGACCGTGACGCGGTCGCCGCCCTCGCCGCCCTCGCCGAAGTTGTCCGCCTGGAAGTTGTACGCGGACTCGGTGAACCCGTACTTGTACGTCACGTCGTGCACCGTGTTCACGACGTAGAACGTGTTCACCCGCGCTGCGTTCACGTTCCCGGTCGTCGTCGGCTGCGCAGACGTGTCCACCGGATAGTCGAAGAGGAGGTCGGAGGCCGACTGGGACGTCGTCGAGCTCTGTGACGACTTGTAGGAGATGACGTTGTTGCCCTGGGTGTCCGTGCCGGTGTGCCAGCCGTTGGGCGAAGCGGAGGTATCCTGAGGGTCGGTGACGACCTCGAAGCCCTCAGTGAGGACTTCCTTCGTGATGGGGAGGACGCGGTACTGGAAATCCACGTGAGCTTATCTACTAGGTCCTTAACGGTGTCAAGACACTTACCGAAGCCTTGGTCACGAAGTCGATGACCGATACGAGCTCGCCGGAGTGTGCGTCGACAAACGCCTCGTACCACGTACCCGCCTCTTCGTTGCGGACCTGGAAGACGTGGGTAAGGACGGCCGAGCCGTCGTCCTTCGCGACCCACTCGAGCGCGGGATCGGGGAACTCTTCCGCGTCGAATGTTCCCGCAAGGGTGTCCTCCGCGCTGGCGATCGCGCCTGCGGCTGTGACCGAGGGCTCGGTCGAAATCTTGGCCATCGAGCTGGGGATATCAACGAAGGAGGACCCGAAGGCGACGACCTTTTTCTCCTTGTTGAAGGCCACATTCGCGACCGCGGTTGGCGAACGGGATGCCGGCCAGGGTCTGCTTGACGTAGACGTGGCTCGCGGCGTCGGTCGTGTGCGACGACTTGACGGTCACCGCGTCGCGGCGAGGCCCTTGATGCGCGACTGAACGAAGGCGACTGCGGAGTCCTCGATTGAGGCGTCGGCGCGCTTCGACAGCGGGTGGTCCACGCCCGCCCCGAAAGTCTGTCAGACGCAAAGGACTTGGGAGTGAGCGACGGTCAAAGCGAGCTGGGGCGACAGGGGCGTACCTCGTAGGAAGACTCAGGGTGGTAAGTCTCGAGCTTGAAGTCCCGGGTGAGCTCCGTGTGCGGTGGGTCGCAAACTTGGAGTGGGCGGGGAAAGGGCCCGCAGATGCAGTGCTGGCGCAGAGAACCGCGAGGAAGACGGAGGCAAAGACATTCTTGAAAGCGAACATTATTCAAAGAGTGAGGCCGGGAGGGTGCCGTGAACTGGAGAGCGAGTGCTGCTGCAAGGGGCGCGCGGGGGAGACAGAGACCGGTGAAAGTCTGTCTGGAGCGAGAACGGGGTGTCGAAGTCGCCTGAGGTCAAAGGGACGTGACGTGACAGGAATTTATACATTATTGCTATCGGTGGGAGGTCGCGATGCGCTAGGAAAATCGCGTGCCCGGGTCAGTTGGCTCGGTCGATAGCTGGGCCCGCGTGGTGAGCCATGCGTATACAACACAGGAAGAATGTGTACTTTGTGGATTTTCGAATGACGACCATCGACTCCTCGAGGTTGCATCAGGGAGGCAGCCTGTACAGGCCATCTGGTGTCCATGAAACGATCCCTGTATTTCACCTCACCCTGCTTCTTAGGGGGACAACGATGATCGCTGATGAGTCGCTTGGCGATCGAAGTGTTAGCAGGGGCCTCACGCACCTGCATTTCATCGAACGCATGAACTGGCCTTTAACTCCTCTTGATATCTACTCATCTTTCAATTGTCATGCTATA
>NW_025954527.1:0-24959 GCF_022376455.1 Epithele typhae | reverse complement strand
CATGCACATCTGTATAACGCTCTTGGCAAGCGTCCATGCACTTCCGAGGCCAGTCAGTTTGTGCCCTCAAGACATCACCAAGTATACTCACTTTGAAAGTTTGCTCAGGCGTCATATTGCCCGATTGCCACACACTTGTGACAGTGTCAAGAGCAGGCATACCTGAAAGAATCAGGGTACCAGAGGATATCTTTCCCTCCGCCTCTGTAGGATCCAACCAAATCTCGCCGCCGACCACTGCCTACAGCGAAGATGTATCAGCACAGTTCTCGCTCAAGTGATAACACAAGGATAAACTCACCGCTGAGCATGATGCAACTAGACCAAGCATCTCTACACCTGCGTCGGCAAGAGCGGCACTGGCCGCCACAGATCCAGACGCGATGCATCCTTCAATCCCGTCATTCTCTATGACAGTGATGAATATGTCGAGGGTTGATTTTGGCAAGAGCTCAAGTCGAACGGCAGAGACGAGAGCTTGTTGTATCTGCACTGATACAGCTCGATCTTCAGCGTCCTAAGTCATTGTCAGAAACACTCCCTCAGACAAAGCAGTGCGACGACGTACTCGGATAGGAACCCGGCGGCGAGTACACGAGAAGGGCGCAAATTTCACCTCAACGTTAAGCCGTCCATTCTCGTTGTATGCGGTGTTTTTAGACTGCCGTGGCCCATATCTGCACTCGTATGAGCACGGTCGCTAGATGCAAACGAAAAGAGGCAAACTCACTCACACGGCGCACGCGATTTTTGTCTTCTCCGTCTCTATGTACGCAGACCCATTGGCCTGATTGATCAGCCCTGTCGTTAAGACTGCCCCGGCGCGGAATATCAGGCAGCTGCAGGAGATTTCGCGGGCGAGAGAGACGCACAAATTGGCCTGATGTCTTTCGCGCCCCGCCCTCGCCTGGGAGTCCCTGTCTTCCACGGCTCCTCTTCCTCGTCTAGGTCGAAAACAGGCCGATAGGCTTCGTCGGGGCCGTTGATGCGCCTCCGGTCAAAGTTGCTCTGAGCCATGTCGGGAGTTGAAGTGCAAGTGCAAGTGCAAGTGTGCGCGCCGGCCCGCAGACCTCGGCTCCACTCACGAGTCCCAGTCGTTGACGCCAATTGCAGCCACAGCTTGAATTCCGCCACCACATCACCGCACCCCGCCACCACACGCAACCATGAAGGTCTCGTTCTCACTGAAAGGCAAGGGTACTAAACCCGTCGGCGAAGCTCCTTCGCTTAAACGCACCGCCGCGTTCGCTGCCCTGGATGACGACGAGCCCATCGACGCCGCGCCCACCGCGAAGACAGGGGAGAAGGGTAAAGCCGCGGCGAACAAGCAGTTCATCGCGCAAAGCATGGAAATGTCCAAGGCGATGAAGAAGAAGATGGAAGAGGAACAGCGGGTCGACGCGACTGTCTTCGAGTACGATGAGGTGTACGACAAGATGCAGGAGGCAAAGCTGCGGCAGAAGGAGGCAAAGGAGTCGGACTCGAAAGAGCGCAAGGTACGTCACGCATTTGTGAGGCAGAGTGCCTTCGACCGCTGACTTACTCACCCTAGATATTTGCAGCCCAAGTATATCAGCGGGCTCCTGCAGTCTGCGGCGACTAGGAGGCTAGACCACCTGAGGGCCGAAGAGAAGATGATTCAACGAGAGCGGGAGCTCGAGGGCGACGAGTTCAAAGACAAGGGTGCCTTCGTCACCCAAGCGTACAAGGATCAGATGGCTGAGCTTCGAGAAGCCGAAGAGGAAGAGCGGCAGCGAGAAGGTATGCTCAATCTTGCTAATATTCTTGCATGTTCTCAACATATCCCTTCCGCAGAGGCCGAACGTAAGAAGAATCAAGGGAATATCGGCACCGGCATGGCTCACTTCTACCGCAAGCTGCTGGAGGAGAGCGAGCAGCAGCACGAACAGACTGTTGCCGCCACCGAGAAGCCAACAATTGGTCCACAGGGGCCTAACCTCACTATCACGAAACCTACAGATTTCACTCCAAAAAGCGACGCCGAGCTCGCCCACGCCGCGCGCGAACAGGGCAAAGAAGTCGAACTCAACGACGACAATCAAATCGTCGACAAGCGCGAACTTCTCTCTGCCGGCCTCAACCTGTCTGCGCCGAATACTCGGAAACTTGGACTACAGCTCTCGAGCAAAGCAAAGGTGAAGGAGGGGGAGAACGTGGAGGCGCATAGGGCAGTGGGCACCGCTGCGAGCAGGAGAGAGATCAACGAACGGCGGACAAGGGAGATCCAGCAGCAGATGGAGGATGAGAAGCGCAGACTGAGGGACGAGCGGGACAAGGAGGAGAGAGAGGCTTTGAGCAGGACAGTGGCAAGGAGGAACGACGAAGCATCGGTGATGAGCGCGAAGGAGAGGTACCTGGAGCGCAAACGGCGGCGACTGGAAGAAGCTGCTGCAGGAGGATGCGGCGAGGAAAATTAAGGCTCCACTGCGACACATTGCTTTCGTCTGCTTGATGACGGATATTTTACGGTGTATGTTATAGATGGTTTCAATTGCGTACATGGAGGAGGTCGTCGCGGTCATTTTCATTGACGCATTCCTACGCCTATGCTAGCTACCATGTTGTCTCCGAACTCGTCATTCAATAGGTCTTTCACAGTGCTTTCCTGCTCCACTACCCATTCGTATGCTTCCAGTAATATGGCATCCGTCAGGGGCACAAAATGTGCCGCCAGTATTCTGATGATATTGCTCACGCGCGAGATCGCCGCTCGTGTGGCATCGTCAATTCGCTAGCAAGTGAGTGAATCATGTAAGAAAAAGTGGTCCAAGTGCAACGTGGTTGCTCACGTCGTTCTTGTTAGAGTATACGGCCTCCGCATCAAATCCCTCTTCTCCTTCTTGCTCGCTTTGCTTGGTGTGCTTGCTGACCCAGATGTAGCCGTTTAGGCCGAGGATGAGGTCCACTCCGCAAGGCAGTGAGACGAAGTGAGACTTCAGTCGACGGATGAGAATTGGTGGGATCGTCACGAGCTGACCGTTTCGCAGCTGAACGTAGGCATGAGCGATGAGCAAAATCATAGTAGCAGAGGTCTTGGATATATGCTCACCTTCCCGTACCGAAGAGAGCGGGTGTGGAGGGACATGGCGCCATCCGCGAAGAATGCTTGGACCTCAGCCACGAGCAGATCGCCTTCTTCGAAAAACGTGCGCATTTGCAGCTCGTCGCTCTCCAATTTTCGTCTCTGTGAAGGGCGTGAGTGTGAAAGCTGAAAAGGGGTGTGTGCTCGTTACGCACTTGTACACCACCGGGCAAATTCACAGATGAGAGCATGAGCACTGCGTCTTGCCTAGAGTTGGCATCGACTTTCCATCTGCGAGGTTGTACCTACGCTACGTCAGGCACACACCTCGGCCCATTTCTGCCAACTCACTTCGGTGATGCGTCCCACTACGAGATCACCAACCTCGGGATTATATCTGCACATGAGAAGTGAGAAGCAGAGCACCCAAGAGAAGAGTAGACACACCTGCTGCGTACGGCACGCACTGTGATAAGCTTGTTTACGCGCTCCACCGTTCCTGCAACGGCCGCAATGACTTCGTCGCTGTCGACATAAGTTCCGTGACCTCTGCAGGAAATGTTGGATTTCGCTATCCTCAATACAACGGCGAGAAGAGACTCACCGCATGAATGCCTGAGAGGACGTTATAGGCTCTCCTGGAACGGTGAGCCTGTACACAGCTCCTTCGAAGTCGTCTTCGTCTTCCATGAGAACGTCTTCTTCGACATCGGGATGGTGTCTTGTTTTGCTATAGCCCCCAGATACATCCGAGGTCGATGGAAAGGATGAGAATGAAATCATCTTAGAGTCTACTAAGCAGGCGTGTAGTTCTCGCAGTGTGCAGCTGCAGACGCGACTGCAGGAGTGGCACTGGGATGTGGGTACTGGCGGGCTTGGGTCCGAAGGAGGGCAAGCTGCGTTTGCAGACGTCCGGGCCGGGCATTTGCCAGTCGAGAACGCGAAGGATCGAGATTTGAGATCTTGAGACTCGGTAACCGTAAGCGCTTGCACAACCAGCTTCCAGCTCCAAGCAACCGTGACGTGCTTCGGTTGTACTCTTCCTCACTCTCCTCGCTCATTTTGCCACCAAAATGTCTTACTACCCCCCACACCAGACTGGGACGAGCTATCCTTACGCCGGGTATCCTCAAGCCGGCACGTACACCCCGCACCCTCAAACCGCAGGAGCATACCCCACCGCGCCTTACCAGCCCTACGCACCGCCAACGGCAGTAACAAGCTACGGAACTACGTGGTCATACCACGGCTATAGTTACTATCCACAGCAACATCAGGCCCAGCAGCAAGCGCATGCACAAGTGGCTCAGCCCAAACCTGCCACCACTGTAGCCGCAGCCACTTCCACTCCTGCGACCCCTGCACCTATCACCGCGGCCCCGAACGGTGCAACGACCGCTACGAGGCCCGCTGTTCCATCAACGTACACATTTACGTCGTACAACCGGGACTCTTCCCTGTACACGCGGAGCTCAAAGAAGGGGCCAAGTTATAGGGGACTGTTTGCAAAAGAGCGTGCGTGTTTCGTTCTTCGGAGTATCTATCGTGAGTAGGACGGTCGTTCACACCGCACGACTGAACAGTGCGCAACCTCATGTACGGGTTCGGAGATGACCGCAACCCCGCGAACGACACTGTCAACGTGATGGAAGAGATCCTCATTGAGTACATCATAGACATTGTGCGTGCTCTCCCCTCTTCGCTACATCCCTGGTAGCCAAATTGATAGCCATGTAGTGCCAGTCGGCGTCTGGAGGCGGAAAGAAGTCACGACTGTCGATTGAGGACCTCCGGAGAGCGCTTTCGAGGCCGGCTGACGCGAAGAAGCTGGCACGTATGGAGGAGCTGTTGTTCATGCAGGAAGATATCAAGCGGGCGCGTGCTGAATTTGACGAACCTGACATGCACCCTGCCGGATCATCACAGGCAATGTAATATCATGTATTTGGGCCTGGGACGCTTTCGTGTAGCATACGCACTGCTAGGACTTGTAATCATTACCTCGTAGTCATCATACCCACTGTTTAGATTTGCACCGCGCGCTGAACTGGTTGCAGCACTCGAATGGGTGCTCGATGGGATTTGTGAAGAGGGATACAGCCGACGGCGAATAATAATAGCAGATAGCGACTGGAGAGCCGCGGCCGCATGACAGTTGGAGTGGTTCATTCTTCCATGTCATCGTTTGGCGCGTTTTCGGTTTCGTCCTCTGCCTCGGCCGAGCCTTCTTTTGTACCACGCAGCGTGGCACCTATTACGCCTTGTCAGAGAGTATGTGACGGGGTTTTGAGGTGGCAACGCACCTCCGCTTTGAGCCAGTGGCTTGGCGTATTTACTGAGCCAGTCTTCAGACTCCCAGACTGCAGAGAGGCGGGTAAGCATAGGGAATCATGGACGGGTAAAGATGCGGACTAGCTCTGTTTCCAGCGGCCTGTGTGGGGCCCTTCATAGGACGGGCGAGGTTCACACGGAGCACGCGACCGTTAAGTTCGTTGAGGTCCATGTTGTCGATAGCATCCTGGGCGTCGGCAGGTGAGGAGTACGTCACGAACGCGAAACCTCGGTGCTTTGTTTCTGCAGGCGCGAAGAAAGCAAAGTTAGAGCACCGAGATGCACATGGCGGCACCATGCAGACCGCTCACCGTTCGGATGGGAAGGGTTGGTCGGGGCAAGCGGCAGCTGTACCTCGATCACATCACCTGGAAAGAAAGATGGGAGGTGAGCAGTGGACCGAGTGCGGAGAGCAGGGACGGACCGAAGGGGGCGAAGTGGGCGAGAATGGCGTTTTCGTCGACGTCGTCGCCGATTCCGCCGACGAAGACGGTTTTCTTGGACTTTGTGCCTTCCTCCATGGCGCGGGCGCGGGGTCAGCCACTGAATTGCACATGGCAAGACGCAGGCCTGCCGAGGTTCCCACGGGCGCTGGGCGTGGGCGTCTGTGCACTACGGCGGTGTGGCCGCTGACGATGGGAAGCGCTAACCGCGCTGGGCAACCCCGCTCTCGCTCTCTGCTCAACGCCCCGTCTCTGGTGTGAGCGGCCGCGCTCGAAGCAGGTCTCCTCTCTTACTTCGTCGCCAGCCCGTCTTCTCGTGCGCTGCATGGCCGCCCGCTGCGCCTTATCCGGTCTTTCCTTCGTGCTCTGCCGTCCATCAATCCAATCCAATCCCGCACGCCCGTCCCCAGCACCTGCTCCTGCGATGGTCGCGCAACCCACCTGCCATCTTCGTTCGTCTCCCCATCTGTCACCCCTCCTCTCGCCTCTTCCTCCGCCCGCTTCCCTCGGTTTTCATGCACGCTGATACCCCGACTAGCCGGCCTGGGCGGTCATCCGCATCGCTTTCTTCCCATTTACAGCACAATATTCCCCTCGACTCGCCTGCCCTCCCAGCATGCCCGACATAAGACCCCCCTGCCCCGTCCTCTGATCTCCTCTCCCACCCGTACGCGACGCCTGCATGTGTGACGCAGCAGCCTATGGCAGAACCGGCCTCCTGCCACCGCCCCAGCGCCCGCGCCCATCGTCACCCACTCACTCGCCAAGTCCGCACGGATCTCGAGGACGACTCGGACGATGCCGCCTCCGAGACCGCCTCCTCCGAGGACGACGATGACGCCACGAACGCCCGCTTGGCTCCCCGCTGGTATGCCTACCGCTGTCTGCTCGAAGGCCATGGCTTCCGCCTCGAGACCTGCAAGGACGTCAAGCAGTCTTATCACGACTACTGGGCCGCTCAGGCCTCCGAAGGCCGCACTGTGACCAAAGACCTCCCTGGCTATATCCGAGCCTGCCGCGCCCCCAACGAAGACGAGCTTTGCCAAGACGCCGGCCTGGTGAGCCGCCTTGCTCTCTTTTCCTTTTCGTGGGTCCCTGGTCGCCGATCTAATTTGCTCCACTGTCTAGCCCGATCGTCTCTTCCGCGGCACACAATGTGCAACTGGTGCTAAAGTAGTCATCAAAGCAGTACATATACGTAGTCGTGAGCTCGACGTCATCCGCTACCTGTCAAGCCCGGCTGTGCGGAACCACCCGATGAACCATTGCATTCGTTCGTCACCTCCCTTCCGTCGTCATGCGACCATGCTCACACGGGCACTGTAGCTGTCCTTGCTCTCGTGGACGTCCCACAGGACAAGCTCGCGTTCATCGTCATGGAGGAGTGGTGCCCCCAGTTAACCACAACGCCATGCAACCTCGGCCGGTTCTTCCATGCCTTGCGACAGTGCATTGAGGTCCGTGTCGGTGCGAATGCTTGATGTTTGCCCCGCTGATCGGGTCACTCCCAAAACACCCCTTCCTGCCCTGTTTTAGCACATTGCATTCATGCATTCCCAGCGCATCGCCCACCTGGACATCTCCATCCGCAACGTTCTCACCGACTGCCGAGGCCACTACGCTGTGTCAGATTACGAGCTCTCCCATCGTTTCCCCGTTCTACCTGGCGTGGTCCAAACCCACGCGTTGCGGGGTGCCGGCGAACGGAATGCCCCCCGGAACTCGAGCGTGGCGAGTCGAGCGATCCATACAAGGTGGACGTCTACGGACTTGGCGTGCTCATCCTGCGCGCAATGGATGTGAGTCCCCACCTCTCCCGCTTCCCAGCTCCCCTCGTGCTTTGGCGGCCGTGAGAACGCCGTGTAGCTATATAAGACACCCTATTCATAGCCATCCGCCCCCGCTCCAGCTCACCGGGTACGAGGTCCCCGAGTTGCGTGCTTTCGTCAGGCCTCTCCTCCGGCCAACGCATGAACACCGGCCCACGGTCTCGGAAGCGCTGCTTGCGTTTGACGCGATGGTAGCCGTATTCGACGCTGCAAGGCTCGCACAACTGCCTCGGCTGTGTCACTGATTGGGACAAGGTCCTCAGGATCGCAACTTGTATAGGGACCCTTGAATGCTTTGTGGTGAACCGCTTGTCTTTTAGAACGCACTCGATGCATTGTCTCTGTAGCATACCTTTATACATATCTCGATGATACTCACACAGTGTGATGTGAAGTACATTGATCATGGGACTGCATAAGCCAAGCGCTAGGCCCCTAGTATGCGCTATCTTACAAATAAACCTCCACCGCGAACAATTAATCGGAGTCGTCGCCCTTCTTGCCCCTGACCTCCAAGTTGTGCGCATCGTTCATCATGGTCTTGAGCTCCTGCCATTGGAAGTTGATCACCTGGCGCTCGTCCAACCAGTCCATGATCGCGTCCGCGTCCTTCAGGTCCCGCGGAGGCTGCTTGCCTTTCGCGTACGCGACCTTCACAAAACTCCGGTCTGCTTGAGAGGCTTTCAAGGAGTCGACCTCCTCGCGCAATGCATGGAAGAGATGATACTAAGATGGCTGGTGAGCGACTCATGCACTAAGGACTTGAACGAGTAGTTATACCTCCCAATGGGTGAACCGATGGTACGTCCGAGTCCGCTTCGCACAGAAACGTCCGAAAACGAACTCCTTCTTCTTGCTCGATTCCTCAGATCCTTCCTCCTCGCTGCTGTCTGTCACTTCCTCGGGAAAAGACTGAGCAATCTCACTCAGCAACTCGGACCACTGCGAAACGCCAAATGGACAAACCTGATATGTCAGAGATTCGTAAGGCAGTCCGCTGAGCCTCCCTTGTTTGGTCGATTTACGGGAACCAAGATGGCATGCGTCGCAACCAGGGACTGTGAAATCGAGGAACTGCTCTTCGTAGTCCGGATATCTGTTCAAGGCCTTCCGGAACCAGGGCTTCCAGGTAGAACCTGCCACGATGGAGTCTCGCATGCCTTCAAGCTTCCTGCGTGTGATCTTGAGTGGGACGGAAAAGTATTGTTCTATCACATTGTCATAGACTGGTATGAGGCACGAACACGAAAGAAACATACGGCGCTGCAGCTCCAACGCGATTTGCTCTCGTTCTTCTTCTTCATGAACGGCTATATGTACGAACATTTGGCACACAATCTTGAAGTGGTGCAGCAGGTCTTGGTAACTTCCCATGCTGAACTCCGGGGGCAGCTCCACCAACTGACTTGTGTCATCCTCCACGATGAACGAATCATCGAATTCGTCTCCACGAGAAGATTCACCCTCATCTTCGTCTTCATCTTCGTCGCCGTTGGCGTCCGGGTGAGCATGAGGAAACGGTGCGTCGTCGTACTGATCCTCTTCTTCCTCTTCAGACGCCGAGGACTCGGTTGCTTCGCCACGCTTCTTGCCTGTGTACGACACGAGTTTAAGCACTTTGCGCAAGCTGCAAAAGCTTTTCCACCTACGCTTCAGCTTCTCCAAGGTCTTCTGGAAGGTAGAACGTTTATCGCGCTTCCTGAAACGGGATGTGATGATTCCTAAGGAATATTGAACTTTGTTGTCACCAAAGCAATCCATCCGACGTACTCTTCTCATCTACCTCGTCCATCAAGTCCTCTGGGCTTTGCGGACGCTCCTTCGTAAGCTTCCCTCGCTTTCTGGGACGTGGGTCCTCCTCTTCGTCCGAGGCTACAAGCACGGGAGAACTCGCCCTCTTGACCAGCCTTCGTTCGGTCTTCGCGGCAGCACCTTCATCATCGTCATCACTAAACACCATCCTCGAACGTTTCTTGCCATGACTACCAGATGACTTGGCAGGAGATGGGTTCGCGCCTTGTTCTTCGCTGCTGTCGGATACCTCGATGATCCCGGGCTCAAAGCGAATCACGCCTGCGTCGCTGCTTTGGCTGCTCTCTTCGTCAAGGGGGATTCGTGAAGGGCCGGGGGAAGCTGCTTTCGCGGTGCGTCTCGCAGTCTTCCGTTTCGCCGGCGCCTGAACCTTCGACTGAGCGACCCGTGTTCTCGGCTTTCGGGTAGGGGAAGGGTTGCGTCGAGGGCTGGGTGCAGGCGGGGAGCTGGAGAGGAAGGCGTCAAGCTTCGCCTGTGTCCGCTGCTTCTGCGTGTCGGCCGTGCTTCCGTGGCGAGGCATGACGTGCACAGCAGGAGTAGTGATTCACAAATCCGCGAGAGAGAGATGAGAGTAGGGCAATAAGTAGCTAGGGATAGTGTTGCGATGGCTCGGCTTGGCTCGGCTTGGTTCGGCTCCGGACGGCTGCGAGAAAGCCAAAACCGGAGCCACGGCTCTGATTTGGGCTATATTACCAAAGCCGAGGCCCAAGCCGCCGGAGCCGTCAGGAGCCGCTTTCTTCAAATGACACTGGTGGCAAAAGAAAGATTCGTGTTTCATAGTGGAAAAGAGGAACAGGAGAATGGCAGGACTGCTTTTTATATGCGCCCATGATACACAGAATGTTTTAAGATTGTCAGCAGGACGATTGGGCATGGTCGACCAAACACCCAAATTGCAGGCAAAACTCGAGTTGGGCCTCAGATCTCAGATCTGACGTCGAGTCCGATCAGGTGGGGCGCCTACTAGCTACAAGTTACAAGTTACTTATACAAGCTATGACTTATAAGGGACACAACTATTAACAATTTAACGGCTCGCCCAATATTGTCAACCTCGACCTCGACCTTGATGCCGGCCTTCACCCACCTTGCCAGCTGCATCCACACCGCACGAGGACGTCCTTCCGGACGTCCTCAGCATGGAGATTAGGATATGGGGGCCGCGGTGATGTACCGCGGCCCTTGTTCTGGTGAGTCTGCACTCCCGATGCCCACCTGCTCTCCCCTCCCGCTTCACCCATCCGAGCTGCCATCGCCCTCAACCACGTCGCCCACCTCCGCGCGCGTCGTCCACCTCCTCCGTATTTCCCACCTCCGCCTGCGCGCTGCGCGTATCGGCCCTCCTTCGCCTCTGCGTCGTCCACTTCCGTCTCGGCTACTACCGCGCTACCCTCCGTTTGTATCGCCCACCTTCGCGCTGCCCGCCTCCGACTCTGCCCACGTCGCCCACCTCCTCCGCCCGCGCTGCCCTCCCCCGTGTTGCCCGTGTTCGCCTCGCCCGCCCCCGCCTCACCCACCATCTTCTCCGCCTTATGTAGATACCCGGCCCTCTGCGTCATCTCGCGAGCCCTCACACTCGCCGTCCTCCGCCTCCGCGTCCCCGGCCTCTGCGTCCCCCACCACCACCTCCTCTGAGTCCTCCGTCTCCGCGTCGCCCATCTCCACCTCCACGTTGCCCTCCTCCACGTCGCGGCCCTCCGCATCGCCCTCCGCCTCCACCTCCACCTCGTTGCGGCCCTTTGGAGTCTGCGTCGCCCTCCACCTCGCCCTCTTTTCCTCTGGCGCACATCGTGCTCGTTTGCGCAAGCACGTCGTGCTCTGCGTGCGCGTCCGACTCGCGCAGGCTCGGCACGGCGCGTTCTCTCCCCACCCTCCGCCTCCACCTCACTCTCCTTCGTCTAGCCCTCCTCCGCTCTTGCGCACGTATCGCTCGTTTGCGCGAGCATGTCCTACCCGCGCTTCGCGCGCTCATTCGACTCACGAGGGCGGAGTACCGCGTCGCGCTGCGCAGCTTCCCCGTCCCCTTGTTGCGCACTATTGGGCAAGCACGTGCTGCTCTGCCCGCTGTGGTCTGCCGCCCCGCCTCCCATCTTCTGCTTCCAAGTTCCACCTGCCCCGGTATTGCCAGCATGTAGTAGTGTACTAATAAATTTATTTCCCTTACCAATCCTACGTTCTGTGGGCTCGTTATACAGGAACATACTCACAAGAAAGTCCGCATCTATCCCCTTCTCTAGGTGCCTAGCGACTGAGCTGGAATGCTGGAAGAGCCGATCTTCTGTTCTGGGAGGAGGCGCCCAAGATCGGCTCTTCCAGCGGCTCAGCCATCAGTAATTCTGGCTGCTGGCGTCAAGCTCTCCCCTCGTGGGAGGCTCGTTCTGAGCCGATTTTCCCAGCCCGGCTGACAGCCAAATGACCCGGCTGGCGCAGCCAGCCGAGCCGAGCCGAGCTATCGCAACACTAGCTAGGAGCAGTAGACGCACGTCGTGTCGCTCTGCCGCCTGGACGCGTTTGGCGATTCCATCACGTGATTTGCGCGATCACTTCTTTGTCGGGCGTGCCAACCTGTGTCGGGACCGCTGTCTCTCGATCTCCTGGTTTCGCCAAGTCGCAAATATGCTCGGAGCTTGAACACGACACTCTTTGCTTGATTTCATCTACGCTTGACTGCCTCCATACCGACACGCCATCTGCACAGCTCGCATTCATGTCGACTCCTACCCTCCGTGTGGATACCGCTTCGGCCAGCCCGTACGTAGTCGGCAACTCTTCATCTCTCTCCCCAAGCTCTCCGAGATCTCCATTTGGAACATACACAAGAGACCGTGCCCGAAGCATATCTCAAGCGGTGGGTCTGCCCTCCTTCCGCATCTCTGGCGACACCGAACGGAAGTCCTCCGAAATCTCAAGACCTCAAGCAGCCGGCAGCAACCCAGGATTAAACAGGGCGCGCAATGAGTCGCGTAAGCTGTTGGCGCACATCCTTTCGCAGCTGCAGATCAGGCCAGTTCCTCCTTCGTACCTCAGCACGCTTGCGACCGGTCAACCCCAGAATGAGAAGGGAGGAGGCTCTATGTTTAAAAGTGTCAAAGGGGCGGTCAAATACACTGGACAGCTGCGCGGGCGACGGACGCACCAACCTGTCCCGCAAGAAGACGACGATTCCGAAGACGAGCTGGCGGACGGCTTCTATACGGACACCACAGTAGACCTCATGAATCAGCTCAAAGACGTGCTCATGCTGTCGATCGCGCACAACTGGGATATCTTTTATGACAGGTCTGTACAACTTGCTAAGCGTTTTTGTGTGAGACGCTAACCATTTCCCTAGCAACACACAGACCCAAAGGAGCAATAGCGACAGGCTGAAAGATGCTTTTCGACGCCGGAGAAGCTTGTCCGTCGGTCGAAATTCACGTTCGCGTTCTCCATCGGCGGACCCTGGGGACTCAGAGGCTGTCCGCGCACCAGAGCTTCTGTCTCAATGTATCTCAATCCTCGCGTCCATCATTGCCGAAGACTGCCGCTACAAAATCTCTTCTCCTCGCCCCTCCCTCCCACCCAACGCCCTCCAGTTCATTTCGCTAGACGTCGCGCGGTTCCTCTTATACACTCATCGCCACGACCCACGAGTCGTAATGCAGATCGGATTCGCTCTGCTCCCGGCCTTCTTGACCTTTGGACTTGAGATGCAAACGCGGCTGCTCGCATTCATTGACGAAGGCATCGTCGGCACGTTATTAGCAGACTTGAGGAACCTGCAGGGGACACGCCAGTTGACATCGCCTCCGGCAGGTGCGAAGTCTTGCTATGTGAGGAGTGTCACGAGGCTGAGTTTTTCTTAGATGGGGCATACAACGACCCGTCCAACGATCCGCCTATGGTTTCTATCCTGGTGGACGAAGTGAAGGAAGAACGAGTCTCTACTCCAACAGGGCCGTCGTGGCGACGATGGACTCAGGCTTTGTCGCCCGAAGACGTTGCGCTGCGGTCCACGTCTGCACCTTTGCAAGACATTGCCATCTACCACCTTTCTTCGGTGATCCCCACTGTGCTCGCCGCAATTCTGGAAGGCATCGACTTGGCGTCCGCCAACTCGTCTGTACTGCACAGGTTCCATAGGCTCTTCAGTAGTATCGCCGAAAGCAAGCCTGACGCGTACCTCGACGTCCTCGCAGTCATTGCATACCACACACCTCGCTCGCGTTATACTGCTATCAGCCTCCTTCTCTCCTACTGGCCGCAGTCGATCGGACACCTGACGGTCAGCAAGCCCTTTCCCACCATCAGCTACCAAGACGCGATCGCTCGCGAAACGCAAGGGGTCACTATTGCCCGAAGACAGAACACGCACCCATACGCACACCAGTTCGTCCCCTGGCGTTTTGCCCGTCCAGTTGGGCCGAATATATTCGCCGGCATATCGCAACACGACTGTCATTGTTGCTCGAACGTCATCGAGGGCTTTGGTCTGCTCTGTTCATTGTGCTTGTGCATGGTCCACTTTGACTGCTATGACTACCCCGACGGGAGCTTCTTCACACAATACAGCGTCGCCGCGGATCCAAGCCTCCAGAAGGTCGCCGTGCACCGTTTCTCCCATATCCTGGCCCACCGACATTCACACGGCGCCGAGGTTGTACTCAAGGAGAACCACGCTTTCCGCCCTGTCAACTTGTTCAGTTTGACGCTATGCTTCATCTGCAAGAAACCATTATGGGGGTCGATTGCTCAGGCAATGAAGTGCGGCGCTTGCAAGCAATTCGTTCATTCGTCGTGTCTGACCTGGGCCTCGTCTGGAGAGCTCGTGCGCTGCAGGTCGGCCACCATCGACGACACATACATGACAATCTCGTGGAGGGAGCTCCGACAATCCTTCGCAGACCACTACCGCGAGATCTTCCTCACCGAGGCCGACCTTCCTCTTCGAACATTCGAAGAGCTTTCCGTCATTTTGTCGGTGCTCTGGATCCAGCAGCAGATCCTCAACAACGGATTGGCACTAGGTTCCATGGTGGTACAACAGGACAACCCATCATTTGACGAAGGCAAGTTGGACGAATTCGAGCTGCATTACCTGGTGGATCTCTTGGAAGCATATCTTCGGTCGCGTACTCCCGCGGTGTCGCCCGCTCTTTCCGACCACTTCATCGAAAATAACATCCGCGCCTCTGAGCCAGAAGCTCACATCTTCTTCAATTGGAACGTCCTTGCCTTCGTAACCAGTATCGTCAAGACGCCGCCTACAACCCTCGACCCGATGCCTTCTGGAGACTTCCTGTTAACCCCCAACGGACCACAAGATAGAGATGGTTCGCTCGAAGACAGCTCATACCCCTTCGAGGTCGCTACTCTGGCACATCTCCGAGACCAGCTCGGGGATCAACTCGATCTCCGCTCAGAAGCCACCGCCAAGTACCTGCTGACCCACCTTTTCCATCTTGGCTTTTTCCAGCGCGTAGACTCTCATGGGCGACTCTTCGACGGTAGCCCTCATCCAGAACGTTTGTTATGCTCTTTCCCTATTCCCATGGGACTGGAGGTCTCCACAGAGGTTGAAACACTTGTATCTGCGATCGAGGCATGTCTCCAGGATATTAACCTTTCGGTCAACGAGACGGGCCTTCTGTTGCTAGTGCGGAGGTTCTGGCCCGATGGCATGCTCACCGAGTACGCTTTGAGGCGCTTGACCAAGACCGTACTTGCATGGGTCTTGTCCGAGGTGAGCACTGCGCTCAATCATTGATTAGCCCCTCTAATGCCTATGTAGGATGACGACCTCGCCACCATGCTACGAGACTACGTTGCACGCGGTCTCAGTCTTCCGGGTGTGCGTTCTGGCGCGGGGGAGCAACCTTGGCCTCAGTCAACCCAGTCGCGACCTGCTGGGGCGGGCTCAGCCAACAACGGAGGAGATTACATCGCTGGAAGGCGATCATTGTCAACGCGTTATGCTGCCAGGTGGCTTTTAGCGCTTCACGACCAGGATATCAACAACTACTCCGTCATAGTCTTCGATTTGCTCGTCGAACAGGCAAATGAGCTTCCAGTAGGTGACGACTTCTTTCTCGGTAAAGGATACGGAGGCGACCAAAGGAAGGAAGCAATCATAACCGAGAAGATTCTCCTGCTTATTCTGAAGCTGAGCCAAGCATCAGTCCTCTTCACCTCGTTCGACGACCTCTTCCAAAAATGGTTGGAACGTGCCTCTTCTCTAGATGTCGACAAGCAGCAAGTGAGTGTAATGGATGTTTGCCTTCATACTTCAACTGACCCTTGTTCAGCCGCTCGCCTCGCTGTCACGCTTATTCAATAGAGAGCTTGACACAGCTTCTCAACGATTCAGCGCGAGCGTGATCGAGCCTCGGCTGTCCATGTCAGAGACACCGAGTATGCTGACCACTAATCCCCTCAAAATCATTGTCGATATCGCGAACAAGTCGTACGAGGGCTACGACATGACACTACATTGGCTCTGTCTCTTCGTCCGGTCAGGGGTTGAAATCTCGGGCCAGACATTTATGCAGCTTGTGAATCTTGGAAACAAGTTCGGCGTTTCTTTAGAAGTCTGCACACTCTTGATCAAGGCAGCGCTATGGTCGACGTGGTTGAAGTCAATGGGACGTCAAGATCTTCAGACCGTAATCGCGGCTATCCATACAGGGATTGGGCCACAACTTGTTCAGTACCTTCAAGCTTACCATCGCGTCGAGGACGTGTGAGTTGCTCCCTGATATCATTTCAGACCTGACGATGTACTTATTTTGGTTTAGGCTTCAAGTTATCAGACAGTCACTCGCGACATGTCTTCTCCTTTACGGCTGCGACCGAACATATTTGCAAACCTGTGGCATGATTCTGGAAGATGAGGTGAAGGGGCTTCCGTCGAGGTATGTGAACTATCCTTCATCATCAAATCACAATGCTGAAGACCGCATGTAGGAGAAAACTTCACGCTCGCAACCAATCGGTGACAGACCCTATTATCGTCAACTCTTTGATAATCGACGCTTGCGTACGTACGTTGAGACTGGGCTGCAGGAAGTTTCTTGTGTCGCTGCCAAGTTCTTGGACGCCTTTATGCACCATGCAACACTGGTGGAGTCTTACGAAGTTGACAACTTCGTTCTACGAAATGGATCATCGCTGAGCACTTGGTAAATTCGCTTCCTTCACCCAAACCATCTCATCTTTGGTAAACCTCGGTTCATAGCATCTGGCAATTCTATGGCGTACAAGCTTCACAAATATCAACGATTCGCACTTCTCTGTTGCTACGTGTTCTTGTTGTAGACCCTCAACCAATGCAGCTGCTTCTGCAAGACACATTCGAGTTCAAGGGTAATTGGGAGGCTCGGTAAGCGCGACGTGCGGATAAGCTATTTCGAGCCTAATCTCAGTACTGCAGGCTTCAAGCTGTCGTCAAGCTCTTCCGCATCGTCGAAGATGTCACGAGTCCAGCATTCAATGTCGAAGACCGACAGTGGCGGTCAAGCGTCAATAGTATCTTCTACTACTTCTTCAGAGCTCTCTGGGAAGATGATCATGTATGTTCGCTGGTTTCCAGACATGCAACCCATTCTGACAAAGGTAACGCAGGAGGAGATTCGACTCTGTGTGGACACCTGGACACAAAGCTTGCTCGGTGCCCACTTTGAGGCCATCACACTGTGCTGGAACGAACACTGACGAAGTCACCTGTTGCTGAGAGAAGGAAATTGGTCTCGTTCCTCAACCAGCTCCGGCCCCACTTCCCTCATTGGCCTTGTGCGTCGCTCGAACACCGCGCATGGACCGCAGTGAACTCACAAACAGGTTCGAAGTGTTATCGTGGCAAGTTTTGCTGGAAGCCCTACTCGAAGCAGAGTTCAACCAGCGGAATGGTGACGACGAAGAAGGGCCTATGTCAGCCCATCTGGTAGAACAACGATCATTGCTCCAGTGGAGACTGAGACTGACACATCCCTCAGTCAATGTATGGGCTACCCCCAGACTCACGGAAGACTATGCTTATTGATCCGGATTTGTTGTCGCTCCAAGTATAGACCTTGACATATATCTTGACGACTTTGTACTAACGTAATCTCAGAATTCCCTCATATCACTCGCTCTGCGGATGGTGGCCGATGGCATCCTCATCGACGTCGTCTCCATGCTCAAGCTTAAAGACCATCTTGCGAAGACGATCGGATACGCCGAGGTAGCGATGCTATCAACCGGGCAAGCTGGAAGCATCTACGTTCAGTTCGGAAGCTTGAACTCGATATCGGAGGCGGCGTACCCGTGCTTAAACGAGCTCATGCTCTTGCTGGATTCCCCACAACCGTACAACCTCACCTCTGCGACCATGGGCGCGAAATATATCGACGACGAACCCGCCTCGACTCTGCTTGTCGGATCCGTTTTCGTTGATCTCTTCCTGGACACGTTCGTACGATGCTACAAGATCGAGACACTTCCGGCACTCACGCTCAAGAACATAATGAGGTCATTGGTCGTGGTGATCTACAAGCACGATTTCGATAGCAGGCCACTCAAACCGCTCCAAGCCGTGCTGCGAAGGGCCGTCAGGAGAGCATTGGATCTCCTAGTCGTGGATCTGAGCTACGACATCCGGCAGCTTGTGTTGACGGTAACGCATGCGTTCATCAAGAGGTGGCCAAATCTTGTTGGGAATCTAGTCGTGTAAGAAAATCGTTCAATGTTGTTTGGTTGCTGATACTGAGAGAACGATGACAGCGAAGCGATTGAAATTGCAATGGACCTCTTGGAGAAGATGGACTACCTGCAACATGGCGATGATATTCTCGTCGACCAGACCAAGAATTTCGTGCGGACCGAGCTCGCGCTGTAGGTCAATTTGTTAAACCGTAGACACGAATATCGCTCAAATTCTCGCACAGATACGCATTCAGTGGTGTTTTCCACCTGTTGTGCAAGGTCAGTCGTCCAGCCTAAATTATTACTCTTGTACCTATTCTCACAACTCCCAACACACTTTAGAGACCACGCACACCAGAATTCTTCGGCATCATCAAGCAAGTCATTGGACCGCATGTCCTAGCCGAGCATAATCAGTATCCACATGAGACACTGCGAGACGGGCTCCTTCGGGACACCCTCACGCGAGCCGTGGAGGGCGACGACGAATCGTTTCAATCCATAGTCAACAACCTCCACACCTACGTTGAGGTCGTACATCACACCGACTACAACCTTCCCCTGATGCAATGTGAGTATCGATCCGAAGATCCGTGTGACAAAATTTCTGATAAGTGTGCAGTTGTTGGCCTGACACTGGCCAACTTGACGCGGAAGACGGCTGACCTTAGCCTTGCCCGCTTCGACCCTAGCCCCTTGCTTATGCTCGCATGCCTCCTCATCCAACATAACAAGGCGCATAGTAGGGTAGGCATCTCAATGTCTATGTATCACTGTCCTCGTGTGCTGAAACCTGCCTCCAGGATCTCCTAATGTACTTGGAGACGCTTCTTCGCTCCTCTCTCGTTCGGTTCAACGTCTCAGTCTCGAGCATGCGCCGCGTCTTGCAAGTCACCACGACCCTCTACAGGAGGGCCGCCAAAGCATCCGGCACGAATGCGGATACGACCCTCGTGAACCCCATTGCCGGAGCCATGTTCGAAATTACGAAGGATAGTCTCAACCTCAAGGCGCGCGTACTCCCCGCAACGCTTGCGGCGTTGGTTGATGCGCTTACAGCCAACCCCGCGCCCGAAAGCTCGCCGGTCAACTTCGTCCCGCTAGAATCACAGCTTCAGTTGGCGTACGACGGAGTGTTCTACTTATACCAGGAAAGCACACTCGACGGTTTGATGCATTCGGACTTTGCGACCTCCCAGTCCGTCGCGAAGATGATCATCCAGGGCGCAGAGATTCAGCCTTCGCTTCTTCAGAACTTGTCGGTTGGTGCTCACCGCCAACTTCCAGGCCTGAATCTGCTTGCTAAACTACCCTAATACTTGCAGAAGAACCCGATGACAGTACGCGTGTGGAATATCTTCGCCCTTGCCGCACTGTCGCGGCCTACTGGTCAAGCCGCCGCACTCCTCTTCGAGCACTTCATGGTCTTTTCGCTCGTATATAACACCTCCCTCGCCCCTTACCACAACTCGAGCTGGCCGGGATACGACACTCCGGACGGACAAGACCGTGCACACGCAGACGTGAGCTACGCGTACGCGGCGATCAAGCTCTGGCTCCTTCTCGCCCGCAAAGCTGCCTCCATCCGTCCTGGCGCGGTGGATGAGCAGGGGGTCATGCAAGACGGGGAGGGTCTCGCAGCGGGAATTGTGTGGAACGAACTCTGGCCACCATTCGAGATCGTGCTGTCTACATTCGAGGTCGACGCCCAAAGCGGAAACGCTTCGGTAAGTCTTGGCTTCAGCGACTCTGCCAAACTCAACGTTAACGTGTCTGGCAGCCGCTCGCGTCAAGCCTGTGGACCGCCGTGGGCGATTTGTTCCTCTTTGTGCGGCAGTCTCGCGCAGTGATCGCGCTGGACACGGCCCTTCCTTTGCGTGTTCTGAACGGGATCAAGGACATTGTCCGCGGGGAGTCAAAGGTGAGACTGCACCTGCGTTGGTCACAACGGACTCTGACGGATGGGACTGCAGGTGGCACGAATCGCGAGGAGCTTGAAGGACCCACCGCCCGACGATTCATTAGATTACTTCGTGAATCAAGTGCTGACGGAGTTGACCGCGGAGGAGAAGCTGCAGGCAGCCAAGCGACAGATCAATATGGAACGGAGCAGGAGAGCTGTCGGTTGATGACGGTTCGTTTGACACGATGTTTTATTACGACACTTGATTCCGGGATATTGTATTACATGGACTTTTTCGCACGTTCTGTTTCGAGTTCTTTCGCTCCGTCCTGTATCATGCGAACTCCAAGAAAGAGACCTATGGCAGAGATTCCGAGAATGACGATGAAGGTAACGATGCGCAGCGCCCACTCTCGTGCCGGGAACCAGGCATGAATGGGGGCGGATTCGTCGAAGAAAGGCTGCAGGGAGAGCCTCAGCATGGCAAGGATCGGACCGCGAACCACTTACCAAGAGCATAGTCCAGAAGGTGTAGTACAGGAAGGTAACGGCTGCGGCCAGGAGCAAGACGCTCCCCCGTGCTTTGTCACTCATTGCCTGGAATATGCTGTCAAGGTAACATTTGAATGCACACAAGGGAAAAGTACCATTTTCTGGGTCCTCCCTCCCTCTCCTCTCCATACGCGAGGATCGTGGTTGTGGTTGGAGGAAACCCCACCGCCGCCCTCCAGGAATAGGTCAGACGCCCATGACGCACAGACGCCGGGCCGCCCCGCCCGGACACGTCGCGTCGCGCGCAGTTCTGCAACAGCCTGGACGGGACAGCATCCAAGCCTCCTCCCTCCGCCTGCTGCCAGCCATGCTGCTGCTCCCCTTTCTCTCCCTTCTAGCCCTTCCTTTCTGTCTCGCGGCCTCTGCAGACTCGGCGTACGAGCAGCTCACCAACCTCGCCAAGTCCAACAATGGCCTCATCAAGCTCGACGACAAGTCCTACGGACTTTTGACCCATGCCAAACGCAACTGGACCTCCTCTGTTCACTTCACTGCCCTCGATCCGCGGAGACGATGCGCGCCTTGCAAGTGAGCCCTCCGCCCCGTTTCGTGTGGGGTCAAGTGTCTGAACGAAGCGGACTCTAGGGAGTTCGACCCTTCGTTCACCACTGTAGCAAAGGCATGGAACAAGGTCCCCGCCAGAGACCGCAGCTCGCACTTCTTCGCGACAGCAGACTTCGACTCCGCCATGGGCGTCTTCCAGAAGGTGCGCGCACCGTGCATGTCAGACGGCCGTCCGCTCACAGCGCACAATGTGCGCATACAGCTCGGCATCCAGAGTGCGCCGGTCGTTCACATCTACCCCGCTGCCGAGGGCCCACGCCGTCCCGCGAACGGCCGCATCTCTCCCATCGTCTATGACTTCTCCAAGTGAGTTGCCCTTCCCTTCGAGACATGCATGCGCACCGTTCAAACGTATCGCTCGCCAGTGGCTTTGACGCGGGTCCGCTCGCCGAGCAGCTCTCCGCATGGACTCCCGTCCCGATCCCGTACAAGGCCCCCATCGACTGGGCCAAGTACGGCACCACCGCCGGCTTCGTCCTCATCGCGCTCTCCAGCATCCGCATCATGCTCCCCGTCATCCGCTCCCGTTGGGCATGGGCCGTCGGAATCGTTCTCACCTCGCTCGTCATGACCTCGGGCTTCATGTTCGTCCGCATCCGTGGTATGCCCCCCTCTGGCCAGGGCGGTCAGTGGATTGCGCAGGGCTACCAGAACCAGTTTGGCCAGGAAGTCCAAGTCGTGTCCTTCGTCTGTGAGTCCCTGATTCCACACGTTCAAGAGCACTTGCTGACGTTCGCGATGCCAGACGGTCTCCTCAGCGCGTCCTTCCTCATGCTCACCCTCATCACACCCTACCAGAGCAGCCCGGCGCGCCAACGGCTCCAGGTCTACCTCTGGTCCGGAGTCATCTTCGTCATGTTCTCCGTCCTCATCTCCCTCTTCCGCGTCAAGAACCGCAGCTATCCATTCAAGCTGCTCTTGTAAGCGTAGACTTGGAGAATGTAAAAGCCTTGTTTGCGAGACTATCTACTGGCTACTGTTGCATGACGATGTGCCAATGCGTGAGGGAAGGATGAAAAATGTACATGTGCGTGTGCGGAGGGCAGAAACAATCATATGATACCATAAAGCGCCTATCGGAAAGGCTCACAGCGACACAAACAGTGCAGACGACAAGACGGTGAAGCGTAGCGACGGCTTGAAGACTGGATCACGCTCCACCTCCTTCCTGAGAGAAGACGTCGACGTAACGGCTACGCACGTTCCGCTTGCCGGGCGCACCCCTGCGAGAACCCGTTGGAGGACCAGCCCCAGGCGGTGGTGTGCCTGATGTCGGAAGGGGCGAAGACGGCATCGGCGGCGTCCCGTCAGCTACATCGCTCGGGACGAGATTCGAGCGCATGCGTGTCGGCGGCCGGCGAGGGGGCTCTGCGGTGGGATCCATGGGCTGCGTGGTCGCCGGTCGTTGAGGCGGAGGCGGCACAGTGAGCGGCGAAGGCGGCGGCACAGCGCCCAGCTGTCTACCAGGGACGCAGTCTGCGCACGTGGAGGCGGGGAGGCGGTGACGACTTCGCGGCTTCAGCTCCACCCTAGAGAAGAAGGGTCAGCAATGACTCGGAGGCGATGATAAAATCAAGACACTCACAGTGTTGTTGACCCAGCGCTTGAGTTCCTTGTCGTAGTAGAACGACGACTGCTCGCCAAGGTTTGCCTTGACGGTCCAGGTGAAGAGCTATCGCGCTTGCCTCCCCAGATACGACTGAGCCAGCCGCCTGATGCGGTCTGCTTGAGATCTGCACGACAATTAGTGTTTGACGAGTTGGCAGGAGAACGTTTCCAACGTACCTGGCTTCTCGGGTTCGGACTTGCGCTTTTCTTCTACTTTGGCCGGAGCTCCATTGGTCGCAGCGGTATCATCCTTCTCGGGGCGTTCTTCGTCCGCGACGACGAGTTGCCCAGACCAAAGTCGTCGTCGTCATCATCATCATTGTGCGCTAGACGGGACATAGAGGTCTCCTGCCTCGGCGTGGCAGACTGCATGGGGGAGTCTATGAGCGAGAGGAATCCAGATGCGGAAGTTGAGGAAGACGGTTGGTCGTCCAGGGTCACGAAAGACGTTGCGGTCGGGGTCGATGCGTCCGACTCCGATGTGCCCCACCACGAGCCAGTGCTCGGCGGTTTTGAGTGTGAGGAGTTGCCTCCTGACACGTCACCATGGGAATAACTGCCCTCGGCCTTAAGATGTGATGAAGGCGCGGGAGCATAACCGTTTCCGTACGGGCTCCGTGCCTGTCCGTATGGCCCTGCATCAGCAAAGGTGGCTGCGTTCGCGGACGCAACACGAGCGATAGGCGAACCACCACGCTGGAAAGGTGGACGTACGTGGTCCATTGCGGACGCGGCTCTGTTTATTTGGATGTGATTACGGGAGGGAGGGCGCGCTGAGCCCATGGCAGAGCCCGTGCGGAAGGGCGGTGCGAAGTTCGGGGTCCGAGGCCTCCGTCAGGTCTGTGACGGACTGATGGGGTGATGGGTACGCGGATGTCGTTGCTGAGGAGATGGAGCTGTAATTTGCGAACGGACCACTGTAGGGCTGTTGCTGCTGCTTCGCCATCTTGCCTTCCTCTGGTAGAGGTGAGTCGCCCTCGCCGGCAATGAACTTGGTGAAGCGACCTTCGAGCCAGTTACCGATACCATCCAAGCTGGGCTTGGCGAGCTTGCCACCTATCCAGGCGCCATTCCTCTCGATCTGCGGTGTTGCAGTAAGGCGGTCTGATAAGCCCTTCAGTTGCTCGAGGAAAGTGATGTTGATTGAGGGTGTGCCGCGGTTAATGCAGGCCGTGATGGCTTCACAATACCTGTGGTATATTGAGCTCTAGTGTGCAGAATCAAGGTACGAAGAAAGCCTACCTGTTCGCCAACTGGACATGTCCGAGCTCCGCAAGATTGTTCGCACGAATGAGCCGGTACGGTTGCAAGTGAGGGAACCCGATAAACTGCTCCATTCCCTTCGTCGGGGCGGCCAAAGACATCGCGAACTCGAGGATCTCCGAGAACACTATGTGGTCCGAATCTCTGTAGAATAGCGGAAGGCTTGTGGGAGCAGGACTTCCCAGCAGTGTCAACCGTGGGGTGCTTCCAAGACCAGCAAGGGGAGAAGTCTGCGGAGAAAGCATGTAGCTGCAAAGTCATTAGAGAGGGGCCCAAACAGCTGGTAGCCGTGATAAATACCATATATGCGCTGCCTCTGTCCACTGGTGAGCGAGCATTTGATCGCCCAATGCAGTAAGGGCCGCAGACGACTCAGAAGTCATTGGATTGGACATGATCATTGCTGCCGTCTTCGCCCATGGGGCGAGTACCTCAGGCGCAATATTCAGTGGCTGAATGGTCGGGAAGTTCGGCGTCAAGGGCGTGACAGTCGTGGGGGGTTGAGGTATTTGCAGATTACTGTTGCTCCCAGCTTGCAGCAGCAGCGACTTGGGATGTACCAGCTCTTGGACTATGGAAGCTTTAGAAGAAGAGTGGGTAGATCAAATAGGATATCCATACCTGCAGCAGCACCGTTCCCACCAAACAAGCTATATGCGACTCGCAGTGGCTCTCTCGGCACCGTGGTTGTTTCTCCCTGGCCGGGCTCCGAGACCAGCTCCGCGCGAATCCATTCCGTTACAACCTCTTTCCAGCACTCCTTGTCGATACTACTGGCGATGAGGAGAGCATGTGACCAGAGCTTCTCATCAGCAGCGTAGTGGCATGCTCCTCGGCGGTCTCCTCGAGCCAGCAAGTCCTGTATCTTGTCCAAATGTGACGACCGAACAACAGTTTTCACGACAGTCTGGTTCTGGGTGTTCGGAAGAGCGGAGCTCATGGAGTAAGCA
>NW_025954526.1:0-24999 GCF_022376455.1 Epithele typhae | reverse complement strand
CGCGGGGCGCCCGCGCCGAAAGTAGGTGAAGTCGGGCGCGCAATGCTGCGGCGCCGCTGTTGGAGCACGCGCGATGCGCGCTAGCCATTGTCTTGATGCCGCCCGGACTTACGCTCTGCCATGGTCTATCCTACGATACCATTCCGTTTCTGCTTGCCTCGCGTTCTCCTGTTCCTGCTTACATACACGTGCACCGGTCCGTAGCCATCAGTCCTGTCTGTCACTTATACCGTCTCGCCCGCGCAGCGCCTCCCTCAGTCTTGCACTCTGCTCGAGCGCACCGTACTGAGGGTGAGCGCGCATTTCTTTATCCCGCTGCATTCTGCTTTTGCTCACTCTGTACTGTAGTCTACTGCGTATCACTACAGGTACAGAATATATTAGTCTTGCACTCTGCTCGAGCGCACCGTACTGAGGTCTACTGCGTATCACTACAGCTGCTACCGCTCACAGCCGCGGCCCGACTCACAGCCGCGTTCTGAGGGCTGGCCCAGCCCCGGCGTCGGGGTCCAAACCGCTCGACGGCTCCCCGCAGTCTTCAACCCCATCGTATCCCAGTCCTTGCCACCCACCCTGGGTGTGAAAGAATTCCTTGAGGCGCTGTACCTCTCGTGCGATGTCTACGGCCCAGCGGATGGCAGCGGATGCAGATCCGGATGCTTCTTTGGTCGAGCCGGCGATAATATCTGCAGCCTTCTCCCATGACACGTCGGCTTCAGCGAGAGAGGGGTGATTCATCATGAGCCGTTCCCTTGCGTAGAGCTGATCGTCGAGGCTCCCAGTACTGTATGCGCCAGATGCCAGGAGTATATCGCCTGCCACGGATAGCTGACGGACCCCGACCGTTCCGGATAGAGATCGACCGCGGGCCCCTGGTGTCGTAATCTCTTGCCCTGGGCATACAGAAATTACCTTTTTTGAGGGGCTTTGCATGTGAGATCGATGCGGTGTACTCACCCTGAAAATTCATTACGCTCCGAGATCCGTCGTACCGTCGCAACTTTGCTTCGACGGCTATGGCCTTTGCGACCCCATCGAGCTGCTCCATCAGGGACTGCACATCGTGGTAGAGCTGAAGGCATGATAACGGGCGATTTTGGCCGCTGAACAAGACTTGCAACCGGATTAGAACGTCTTGCAATCTTCTGTACGCCAGCGCAATGGATCTATAAACATCTCGCCCTGGCATGAAAGCGACCTTGGTTGCAGGTCAGATCTTTTGAGCAACCGAAATAGCTTCTCAGGCTCACCGACGGTTTATCCGTTGGAGACCAGCGGGCCGCTTGTACATCTGCGGAACGCTGGAAAGTTTGAAGTTGCAGCTGCAGATGGCGTGAGACTTGAATCCGAAGATCGATATCTGGATCGATTGCTGCTTGGGCTGGGGGCTGAATCCCCGGATCCGCAACGTGTCCACTTGATCGCATCTCGTCCTTGCCATCTCGAAGGTGTTCCTCGGCTTCTCCTCCTACAATCTCGGACCTCTCCTCAAATGTCATGTCTGCTCTCCCGGGTACGGATCGCTGAGCGATTTCCCCGGCTCCACGTTGTGGCGGCGTCAGTCCTGAAACCGCTGCAGGTTCGTACTGGCGTCCGATTTCGGGCTGAGGGGCGTTCTGAGGATCTCTTGCTACGCCGCTCCCTCGGCGATCGACGGCGATCTTACGATCCTCTTCGTAAGGATTGATTGGTTGGAGACCTGCGGGTCGTAAGTTACGCCAAGATCGCCCTAAAAACAATGAATGTGACCGGGGTGAAAGATGTAGAAAGGCCGCTCACCCGGTGGAGCCGATGCTCGTCGCTTAGCCCAGTCTTCCGGCATGTCTGCTTCAACAGGGAATAACATTGATATTAAAAACATTTTCGTGGAAGGTAAATGTTACCTTGGGCCTGCGATGAAAGATTGGAAAGTGGAGGTATCAAGGGATCCCCGCCTACTACAGCGCTGTGTCGCCGTAAGTTTGGCTTCTCCTCGAATCAAATCAAAAGGAGACCCCTACCTATCAGGTGCCATATTACCCCCCGCTGTCGTAGTTGCCGCCTTCCGTAGTTGGAGGCGTGTGCGCGGCCTGGTGTGAAACTGGCTCAAGGTTTGCGCGGGCTGCTGCTTTGAAGCGGCGTCCCCTCTTTCGGTCTCGCCGTTCTGAAAGGGTCTGTCTACTGAGTCGTTTGTTTGCCCTAACGTTCGGGAATCAGTCTCGCGGAGAAACGCGAAGGGTCCGGTGATGTCGAGTGCGCGCCGGTTAGCACCCCAGATTGGCCCTTGCTGCGGGGCTTCATCGGTAGTATTCGGTTCTTCCTCTTTAATGCGATCCAAGTACATTCGCGGTTTTTTGCACCCATCTGGACGACCATTCTGTGATGAGGGCGGGCAGGTAGCCTTATCGCGACCTCGTTTCTTCGATTCGCTTGGGCGTAAGGGTTGCGGGCTTGGCGGCCGGCTGGGAGCGGCGGACGACGCAGATTGAGGCGGCAGCCCTACGCTCGCCGTGACGGTCGACTGTACTCCAGCTGGTAGCATCGGATACATCAGCAGTCCCTCCAATTCCAGACGCATGTGTGCTCACCGCCGCCGAGAAAATTGGCTGCGCCCCCATTGTCAACAAATTTAGTCAAAACAGTTTTGTTGCTCGCAGTTTCCCGGCGCCGCAGAGGGAGAGCTTTCGTCGGTCTGGCAGTGTAAATACCGGAGGGTGCTGAAAAGCACGTTTAAAAGACGTATACTAAAACGCAGGCGGTGGGTCTTACTGCTTTCTGAGCCGGTTCCGGAAGTGCTCGGGTTTGGGGCAGCTGCAGACTCCAAACCTCCCTGACTGTCGTCGTCTGCACGTGGTTTTGAATCAGATTACAGTATATGTATGGCATAGATGCCTTACCGGGAGCGTGCTTTCCCGGTGGTACAGCCGCATTAATCGCGAAACGCAGCATCGGCGGTTTCAACGCCTGCTTAACCCACCAATCTGCACCCCTTTCATAAAATGTATACAATCGCAATCATGAAGCGAGGCCCACCTGCGTCCTTCCACCAAGCGCTAGAAACTTGAGCCTCGGGCAAAAGCTTCACGTACCCGCCGTCGTCCGGGGTTTGCGCAATTCTACTTGCTCCTTCAAACTGCCCCGGTAAAGAGCCGTCCTTGATCGGAATGAGGTGTGCAACAAGGATGTTGTCTCGAACTTGCGCTTCGTTTAGATACTGCCCGGGGCGTAGCTTCCGTCGGAGAATCTTTATAACTCGATCATTTTCATAGATTGCAGCGAGGGCCAAAGACGGTAAGGACTTAAGATTTGCGCCGCCCCAATGTGCGTACTGCCGGTTAAGTCGTATGATCAGGGAGCGTAGCTCCAGGTCGTATGTCTTTTGACTGTCCGCGTTCATGAGGGTCGCCTGATAGTAATACCAAGCGTAGTGAAGTTGAGATGAGAGATCCGACATTGCTGCGGCCTGTTCGCCGGTCATGGGGGATGGCTGCTCAGCTTGTGTCATGATAGGTTGGGGATCGGATGGAGATCGAGATGGAGAACAGGATGGCGAGGCCTGGGATGCGACGGGGCTGAAGACTGCGTGGAGCCGCCGAGCAGTTTGGACGCCGGCGCCGGGGATGGGCCGGCCCTCAGAACGCCGGTGTGAGTCGGGCCGCGGCGCGCCGAAGCATTGGCCGCCCGACTTCACCTATTTTCGGCGCGGGCGCCCCGCGGGTTAGGGCGCTTCCGCGGCGGTGCAGCCTGCGGACGGACCATGTGAGACGGAGCAACGTACTTGAGGCAAACTTTCGGTGCCTGATGATTGTCAACTGGCTCCGTCGGTTGACTCGCAGAAATACCACACGTTGCTGTATTACATTTCACCTTGAGCTGGGATATCCAGATATATGGGCGATTGAACTATTCGACGAGGGCTGCGCCATGCTGCATCCACCGCCGCCGGCGACACGCTGCAGGCGTCATCGCAAAGGCACAGGTACTCTGTCTGGTCGAAGCACCGCCGTGGTAGATACATGCACGGTGAGGGAGCTTGCTCCCGAAGAACACCGGGAAGGCTAGGAGATCCACACAGATTATTCGGGCGTGGAGCACTGGGTGCATGGCACCGCGTACACAGCGAAATGTATGTATATCGCGAGGAGTAGCATGAGAGCTCCCGACCCAATCGACCGGAGCGCCTTCCCTTCACTCCACCCACAAGAACACCGAACCATCGAAGACTTAAAGCCAGATACGTCCGAAATCCGCCGGTAATATGCCGTTTTGGCACCAACCGACCCTGCAAATCCCCTCCCCCCCCACCCCTTGCCTCCAAATTCATGTGCCGCACCACCCCTGCTCTACAATACCTCAAGCCTAGATCGATGGCTCCCGTGCGCCTGCGTAGTTGACGCGGGCATCCATTTCCCGCCACGCAATCCACGCCCGCCGGTATTCTGAACACCAATCCAGCGTGAGCGCCCGTGTATTCACCCATTGCCGCCGGTCTTCTGCCCGCCGACCCAGCACCGGCGGCCCCTGATCCCGGCGCCGCTTCGTACACACCGCTCAACCTCCCCGCTCCGCCTTTTCCTGCGATTCCGGTGAGCCGCCGAGCTGCCCGCCCTCTGTTCCCAATGCGTACGCAGCCCCCGAGGCGTACGGTGTCGGTTGGATCCGACGCTCGGCCGGCCATCTCCCCGAAGAATAGTCCGTCACAACGCCGCCGTCCACCTCCGCCCGAATTCCTGAGGCAAGCCTGCAGCAGGTGATAGATCCACGAAGCCACTAGAGTGACGAGTGGCACCTGCCCCGGGAGCATCTTTGGCGAAAATGTCATTGATGCTGCGGCCCCCGAGCTCGACGTCAAAGGATAGTCGACGCTCCGGGCCTCCCGGCAAGAGGGAAGCGCACAGAACAACTGCCGCCGCCCCTCCCGCAGCATCCGTTCTGTTTGTCGACTCGAGGAGGGCCCACACCGGCGTCCAGTAGATGAGGCGATGCTCGGCGGGCGGGCGAAGGTCGCCTGGGCCGATCTGCATCGACTTGTCGGATGAGGGTGTTTCGCATTAAAGCTACAAAATGTTGAGGAAAAACATACCGCTCACAGCCGGAACCCCTTACTCTTGCACTCCAATTAGACTGTTCAAACTTGACTCGGGAACTTGAACATAACGCCCTTCACCAAAAACCATGACTCACATGGACGGGCCTTCACCGATCTCAGTCGCCTATCAAGTCGACCGAACGTAATGAAGCAACCAACGACCTCCTTTGATTGCCACGTTAAACTTTGTCCGCACATGCACCGACAAAACAACTCACCCGCGTCCGTAATACCAGCCCTGTCTTCTCCTCGTCCCCGCCGCCCTTCTGTCGCCCGTACCTGCAGCAGGTGATGGACCCACGAAGCCACTAGAGTGACGAGTGGCACCTGCCCCGGGAGCATCTTTGGCGAAAATGTCATTGATGCTGCGGCCCCCGAGCTCGACGTCAAAGGACAGTCGACGCTCCGGGCCTCCCGGCAAGAGGGAAGCGCACAGAACAACTGCCGCCACCCCTCCCGTGGGTTTCGCCTTGGTTGTCACAGCGAAGACGAGGCGTTGCGCGTGCGCATACTGGTCACGACGAACGCTTGTGCTTCACCGAATCGTCGCTCGTATGGGGAACACTAAAAGGCCGGGCATTAGCAGGGGTATCCTTCACACAAAGCTATGCGTACCGTGTATAGCGCCACGTGAACAGCCGGTGAACGGGAGATGTCGTGAATCAGGGCGGTGGGGTAGGAGCGGGCACAACCAATGATATCGAAAGTGAAGGCGACAGTCGGGAACGAGTGTACCGTTTGTCACAGCAGGGTTGCATGGCGGAGGAGAATTTGGAGCGATGGTCGTGGCGATGCGCTGACGTGGACGGAGTAGCCGCCGGTGAGCTGGCGGCGACACCGGGCGCCCAACAAAGCGCCACCAGTGGCGCCCGCGCACCGAGTGAGGCCAACTTTCCTCATCCTGCAACCGCTTTCAGCTTCAGGCACCACCCGTTGACGGTCTTATTTTTCGACCGGTGTGCACCCCCGCTTTGATACTAAAACTTTGCGCTAAAATCCCTGCCCCGTTCTTCTAAGCGCCGTTGCGACCTGAAGCATGTCGCTTCCGAAATCGCCCGTTTTGCAACAGACATCATGTGGGACGCGGCGTATATCCGAGCGCCTCTCAATGTGCATAGACTGCTGTCGAGGCAAAGTTAATAAAAAGCCAGAGCGAGAGCTGAAGATATCCTGCCGGTTCATAAGCACGTCTTCAGCCGTCTTCCGTCAGTCCCTTGCTGATAAGCTTTATACCGCAGATTTCCGCAGCGTTGAGACCGACGCCTCCGGCTTCTTTGATGACATTTCGCTAAACCCCGGGGACCCCGCTCATGGTTCCCCGGATTACCGGACCATTTTCAACCGAAGGATGGACTCCCGGTCCGCAGACGAGTTGAAGGTGCGCCCATTCACATTGTCAACTCACCTCATGCTGTCTCGCTCACCTTTGTGCTACGTGGTTCTGTTTCAGTTCACGATCGCTGCCTATATGCTTCCCAAACTACGTGCAGAAAGAGATCACATCTTGGCGGGAAATGTGGTCCATCGCAAGACCCGTCCGGGCATAAGGGATTATTGCGGTCTGCAAGCTCCTCCCCCTTTATCCGTATTTCGCTTAACTAATCGTAGACGGATGCCTGGCGGACCTGTTCTCAAAATCGTGGTTCTGCGCTTCTTGTGGAGTCGACTTGTGTGATGAATGCCTTCAAGACATCGTCCGCCCATCCGATCAAGTAAGTTTATTTATCACCTCGCTCAGTCATATTGATTTGTGACCATTGTTTGAAGCTTCTAGATGGCAGGTTTTGTACAGTGAACAATAAGGAAGGACATACCCGAGGCAGCTTCCGACCGCGGACAAGATTTTCGCTGTCAGAGTTAGATAGCGCCATACTCGAGATGAGTCAGTTTCTCGTACACAGGTGGGTGATCAGGTGTGGTGTAAACCATAAAGCGTACTTATGCCCGATAGACGGATCACTCTACGCCCCGAACGGACGCCGGGGGCGCCCATCGACATACCCACCTTTCAAAACGGTGCTTTCTCAGAGGACGATTTCTACTCTGTTTGGGAGCGCAACAAACTCGTGGTCGTTAGGGGCATCGATCGGACTCTCCAAGGCGCCTGGACTCCCGCGTTTCTTATGAAGAGGTTCGGCCGGGAAAGGGTCAAACCCATCTATTGCGGCACTGACATTGAAGCCGAGGGCGAATACACGCTTGCCGACTTCTTAAGTGCATTTGAAGGCGGCGACTCATGTGATGCACTCAAGCTGAAGGTTGGCTTTGCCTACGGGTTGTGCGATCCAGATCCTGCTGAACGACTCTTAGGACTGGCCACCTCAAGATTTGTTTCGCCAGAAGTTCCCAGACTATCATGATAGTTTTATAGAAGCGATCCCGGTTCCTACAAGAGACGTTGCGGCTTTGAACGGGGTGAAAAATCTCGCCGCTCACTTTGATCGGAGCGGCTGCCCTCCTGATCTCGGTCGGTATCACAGAGTTAACATTCGATATACGTGGAGCTGACGGAGGTGGGCGTACAGGTCCCAAAATGTACGTTGCATACGGTAATCCCCACAGCTCTCATGGGACCACCAAACTCCATCTCGACTTCACTGATGCCGTCAACCTCATGACGTTCTGCCCCGATCCGAGTCAAGTCGGGGCTGTATGGCATGCTTCACCTCCGGAGAGCCAGCCGCATATCCGGCACCATCTACGGACCATGTATCCGACGGAATATGAGAGGACAGACCCCATCCACTCACAGGAATCTTACATCACAGATCAGGTTTGGGAGGATCTAAGATTGCAGTACGGTGTTCAATATGTACGGATTGAACAGTTTGTTGGCGACGCGATTTTCATTCCGGCAGGATGGCCCCACCAGGAAGGTTCTTCCCGCATTCATGGCCTCTCAATACTGATCGTACTCACAGGTCCAGAATCGTCAGAATGCGGTCAAAATCGCCTGTGACTTCGTCTCACTGCACAACCTCGATGTAACAGCTGGCATGGTTCCTCAACAGCGAGCCCATCGCCTGAACAGCGGCGGCCACGGCGAAGACTTACTGCAGCTAGACACCCTCGTATGGCATGCATGGCGATCTCTGTCCACGTTTCCTGCGTCTGCGATGCTAACAGAGGCTCAATTCATCGGCGGCGGTATGTAACACAATTTCCCGCGGCTCTGTAACTACTGACGGGTCAATTAGTGGCGTCGCTTGCGATACATGCGCCCTCCGCGCTCCCAGCCGGTAACGAAGAGGTCAGGCCATACCGCCTCCGTCTTGGAGTCCATTCTCCACGGCATATTGCTAACGCAATCTTTTCCATCGAAGGCCGAATTGCGTGAACCGCCTTCATCGATCTCCAAGGAAACTAATCCCGGGCGAAGCAAGCAAAAATCTTCGAAGAGCTCCACCAAGCGATCACAAGGGGGATCCTCGGGAGAGACGCGACCGAGGCCCAGCGATTCCTGCGACTTCTACTGCGTTTATCCTGGATGTGAAAAGAAAGACATGGCCGGTCGCGGTCTCATAACGCATATGTACGTTGATTCCGAACCGTTCCTTGGCTCAACGTTCACCAGGGCTGTATAGAATAGATCGGCATCCTGAGATATGCTTTGTGCAGCGTCTAAAGCCGTTGGTTCAAATATCGGGCACACAAAGCGTGCGAAGCTCATGGCCAAGCTGAAGAAATGCTTGAAACCAGAATTTCTTGCGGGCCTTTCATAGGGCATCCAATAGCTGTCGACACCTTACCCGATGTTCGGGGTTGCGGGCGCCGCCAGACTCCAGGCCCTCGCGCAATCCCGAAGAGCGTCATATGGCACTGCTTCCGCGTTCTTCCCTATCCAGCCATGCCCGCCTTCGCTCCCCCCGCCTCTCCACACCATAGCAGCTGCTACCGCCGACATCGCCTGCGGGACGCACAGAAGCAAGCGCGCGTTCCTCTGCGGTCGGCGGTGTGAGTCATTCATTACAGATTGCGACTCACTATGGTCCTCATGGCCCTTCGGTTCACTAAATGTCTTTGTAATCCATGGATTCCGTTTCTTCGCCGCGCTTGATGATTGCCCGCTCTGGCACGTTCCGCTCGAGCCTCCTTGCGAGCGGCCCATCGGTGACTTCTTCATTCCTTCGAACATGGGGACTAAATGTACGAGAGTCGCTCCATAAATCTGCTGCAGGGAGGTGCTCGGTATATAGGGGATGGGAGAGGTAGCACCTACGTTTTCGCACGAGGCGGTCGTCGTCATCATCAGCGCGACCGGCTCCCCGGCGGCTGGACCCCCGAAGGCGGAGCGCGAACAGTTAAGTCACCGGCGGCTATATGTGCAGGAAGGCGGCGGGCCGATGAATGGGCCGCGGCATACGTCGCAGAGATTGCAAACGAGCTTGTTCACAATGCGCGGCTCAGTGTGCCAGAGCGTAAATGCCTTGTTGGCGTTGATGATCCCTAAGGGGTGACCAGGATGACACTCTACGTGCGGTCAGAGCTCAATGACCTCAACGGCACTTCAATTCGTCGTCTACCCTAAAGCCCTTCTTATTCATGTGTTTCACCACCCAATTGCCTTACGCGGATCTCTTCGCACGCACTGCACTTGGTTACCTGCGCATGGGCTTGTGATGCGGTAGGCAGACGTTGCTGTATATACTGCCGGCGGCAATGCAGCCCACCCTACGGTGCGGTTATGCAATGTGGGATTTCAACGCCATTACTGGCTTCCCTTCATCGGCGTTAGGAGAAGACAGGGTGCCTGCATCACAGCGGTGCGGCCGCGATTCGGCTGCTCTCAGCCGTCTGGAATGCGATGGTCTATCGGTAACTGCGCTTTCAAATAAAAGACAGCACATCGCCGCATGCCGCGCACATGCGCCGGCTTAGGCGCCGAATACATTTGTCCGCATTTACTAGCGATCTGGGGTTTTCCTCTCACGCTCGCGCCATACAACTACCGTCCTACACCCACATCGCATCCACAACACTTCCGCGACAATGCCTTCTCATTTGGGAGAGCGGGAGGCGCCGGGAGTCGAAACAGATACAGCCATCACCGGCGCCATTCCTGCATTGCTTCGTCGATTGCTTCAGGGGCACGTCAAGGGAGAGGCTGTAGGCACCATACCCTGGAACGAATGGCGTATTTATTCTCAAGAAGACCAGACAAAAATTGAAACAGCAGCTAGAGTGCTTTTTTCTGCGTTCACGAGACAATGTCGGAGTTCAGTCTTTCGTCGAACAAACCTATTCACTCACCAATCGTCGGCCGTAGATCGGACATCATGGGCCGTTCATGAAGTCTGGACGGAAATCAAAGACTGCATTCACAACCGGGCATCCCTGACCCAGAAATTGCTGAACCTTCTGGCTTCTTATCCGCCTCTTTTACCTCTGCAGCCGAACGGCCATCTGCCTATTCTAGCGGGGCCTTTCATCATTACCGACAAACACGGCGTCATTATCTTTTGGAGTCTTCCTGGAGTCCTATCCACTGCTCTACAGGTTTGTGGTCATTTGTCACCCTCACTCGATCTTTCTGATCTCCAGCCAGACAGAGTTTATGTCGGCAACGAGACGGTTGGGGGAAAGGGGTGGCTTGGCGATCTCGAAGGACACCAGCTGCTGGAAGACGGGGCCTGTATTGTACGACTCTTATCCCGAGAAAATACGCAGCAAGACGCCGCAGCTGGCCGGAAGACTTGCCCTTTCCGTAGGAAGCACTTCGGTGTGGGTCCAAAGCGACGGTTGGCGGGTATGCAATCGATTTGTCCTGTGGACATAACCTAACACGAAGGTTGCTCAGACGTCTGCTTCTGGCCTGGAATTCACAGCGGAGCCTAGAGCCAGCGCCGTTGAGCAATGGCTTTATTCATGTCGTCAACTCGCTGCAGTTCTGGGAGGAATTCTAGCTGTAGTCTCACCAAAGCAATACAGGGCCCAGGTCGGTATGATCCACGCCTTGAAGAAGGAGATCCCGGACGGCATATTCCGATGGCCTTTCATATCCGAACAATGTGAACTGGTCGCCAATCGTGAATGGCTTTCGACTCGATATATCAACGCGACATCCATCAACTACAGTTTACATGCGTCTTTTGCGGCAGAAAAGGGTCCTTGTTTCGTAGCAATGCGCAGCCTAGGGATATCGGTGCCTTCGGACCCGGGTTCGATTCAAGTAATGCTCGAGTCGTTCGTGCAATACGGCCTTCCTCCGCAGCCCGGTGATTCGATACGCTTGATTTTATCTGCGGACGGGAGTACATTGAATCGATGGGCCGGGGATCAAGGGGCGATGAACCCGGAATGCGTTCGGGACTTAAAGCAGGAATTTGGCCCCCGCGATTAGAGGACTTGTCGGTATCATATTTCATAGAGCTCGACGTGTTCGGTCGTTCCTGTTACCGCTTTGGGGATGTACCGGAGGCTCTTGATGTTTCCCCGCGGGTGATAACTATTCTACATGAATACCGGCTCAATGACCTGCGGCCACCATCGGCGCAAAAACATGCCCCGACTCGCGATGCCGGTCGGCTGCTCCCCTGGGGCCTGCAAGCTCCGTCCTGCTGGCGTCGCTATTCAATGATCGCAAACACGTTCTTGAGCTGAAACGCTTGAATGCTCCTGTCCCGGAGTTCATAGATCCTTGACGCTACAAAGATGTGCATCGTATCAAGCCGGATCATCGTCCACATCCTATTTCGGCGGCAAAAAAGACACCTCACGGACCCCGTGTCATCCACGGCGCGCCAAGACGGGATCAACTACGCAACCGGCGGGGCGAGGAGGAGGAGGAGGGAGGTAGCTACTGATGACGCCGCTCCTTGGTCGGCCGTAGGGCTTCCGGTGTGCGCGGGAGTAGAGGAAGGGCTGGGGGACGGAGTGGATGCTGTTAGACTAGTCAGACTAGAGGGGGGATCGAGGGATTGCTGCGGCGAGATAAAAGCCTTGGCAAAAAATGTCGAGGTTGGGGCATTGGTGCGCAGGGAGGAGCCCGCTCTCCTCGACTTCAGAGACGGCTTCTTGGAAACCTGCAACCATATTTCACCCGTCGGTGGCCGATGGAACACGGTTGGAGGCTGATTCAAAGAGGCCGTCCACAACCTCTTGATGCGCTATTCTCCTCCACAAAGCTGTAGCAGCGTCTTCGTCGAACAGATTGTTAGTGAAGGGCCTATGTACTGCCGACTGCCCTCGTCCAGAACCGGACGAAGAGCTTGCAAAGACGGTTCCGAAGCCTACAGGGCGCTGGGTTGAGAAGGCATCAGTCGAAAACTCTCCCCTTGATGGCTCGCCGGATGGTGGGAGTGCCGGAATTTTTTTCGCGGTTTCTAACGCAACGGGGCCCATTCCAGGAGGGGCCGATGCATTGATTCCGGCCGGATCTGCTCCGGCGTGGACGGGAACAGTCGCAGAAGCAATACGCAGGCCGCGTGGGCTGCGGGACGCGGCAATATTGATCGGCGGCGGCGGTATGACTCCTGAGAGCTTCGGCGGATTGGGGCCCACCTTTGAAAGCAAGACGTCGCGGTGTTGCACCTGTTTCTGAAGTTTCTGCAGCGACCTCACTTCGCCAGTCAGATGCATTGCCCAGTCGATGACGACGAGCGCCGACTCGGACGGAAGGTTCTCTGACCCCTTGATGATGTCCGGCAAGTTCCCCCAAGGATCGTTGGCTTGTGCAAGGGCCGGGAACAGCGCTACCAGTCGTTCTTGAGCCCGCAGACGCTCCTGAAGCGAGCCTTTAGCGTATGTTCCGGACGCAAGAAGGACGTCGCCTGCTAAAGACAGAATATGAGGACCGGAGGTGCTGAGAATGGGCCTCGTTTGTTGAATCAGCCCGGATGCCCCGGCGTCCGCAGAGTGATTAGCGGCGGTTCCTGTTCCGGCAGCTATAGGGAGGTCTCAATGCGCAACCACGGTGAACATGACAAGCTTCACCCACCTTGATTTTCCGAATTTTGGCTGTGAATGCGGTCCCTGACCCGGACATTGACCAGATCGTTGGCTCGAGCAGCGACATCTCCCATATCGTCCAACAGCCTCTGCAATGAGCGGACCATTTGGAGACCTCCAAGATTTGTGTCAACATCTCTAGACGTGATGGGACGTTGAAGCAGGAGCAGGATCTCGCTGAACGCTGAGTATATGTTGGCTAATGATCTCTGAAGCCCGCCAGATGCATCAACGCCGGCCTAAGGTGCAAGTAAGTCGCCGATTTCTGGTGCAAAAGATGCACGGTAAACATACCCTGAATGTATCCGTCTGGGACCAAAGGATCGCCTGTTGTTGCGCGGCGATTACCAAGCTTTCCAGCAAGTCTGCAACAGGATTTTGAGCCTCCTCCACAAGCAACGCCTGTAGGTGGACGGCAGCCTGGTTGGGGACTATAGTGGTCGGGGCCGCCTCCTGACCGTGGGATACGGCGTCCGCTGTAAAAATTGGGCGTCCGTTGTGGGAGTCCCTGCGCCGCTCTTCCCATGAAGCATCAATTGGGGTAGCATGAAGGCGGTCTTGCATATGATCTTTCCAAGAGACCAAATGGCCGAAGCGGGCGCTCTTCCTGTGATCAGCGCCGCCTTCTAGAGCAACGTTTGCATCAACCGTGGCCACGGACATTTTTCGAAAGGCTTGATGTGGTTGAGCAATATATGTCAGCAAACCATAAGCGGCGGGGGAAAGGGGGGACGACTGCCTACCCGGCGGTGGACGAACACGCCGCGCCAGCCATTCTGCAGGAATCCCTGTCAACTCGAAGCAATCTCTTAAGTAGCCGGCCGGAATACAGACGCTTAAAGCGCTACCTTGTGCAAGGGATCCCGATGCTGGGGGCGGTGTGTGAGCGCCGCTTCGAGGCCGAATTTGCCCTTGGGGCCCCCACTTGCTGGCGTCCAAGACGTCCCCAACGGGCACCGCAACGGCGCTGCTGTCAAGCCCCATGTCCCCTACTGGGGGATGCTGTCCAGACTCTCTCTGCTTCGAAGACTCGCGACCGACGGGACTTGGTGGTTGCAAGACGTTCTTCCAATCATCGAAGCCGTAGGAGTCATTGTCCTGCAGAGGTCCCGATTGGAGTCCGCCGAGGAACCTCGGAGGGCCGCTGTCTGAAATCAACTCAACGTCCAACTTATCAAGGACGTGGTTAGAGGAGTGGGCCGTGTCGTCTTGCTGCCGCTCCGACCCTGAAGCAGAAGCAGCTGCGGAGCAGAGGTCAGGCGGGGTATTGGAAAAACGTGGACCGCTCAAGAAACCCGAACCTTCATCGTCAGGTTTGCCCGTATTGTTCAGGCCTAATTCGGCGCCAAAATCGGCGCCCCGTAGTGTAGGGAGTCGAAGATGATGGTCCTTTTGAGCCGTATGATCTGCACCCGCCTCCTGTACCGGGGGTGCGCGCTCTTCGGTGCTCGACGACGCGGACCCTTTCCGTCCGTGGCGGGCGACATTTTTCGGCCTCGCATGTCGCGCTTTGTCGGATGCCTCCGGGGGCCTGGAAGGCACGAATGGCCGAGCGTGCACATGTGTACCGGATGGAGGGCGCTCATCCTGGGCTTGGAAAGGGGGGCGTGGGTCGAAATACGGCAGTCTTTCAAGGTCGCCTCGACGAAGCCTTCCTGCCGACTCGAGCGAATGAATTCTCTTGAAAAACCAGGTTGGGACATCCTCTGCGACGCGGGCGGGCTTGACCAGTACTCGGACGCGGAATCTTCCTCCGGGTACAACTCAGGATTTGCCAAGCGACGTGCTCTACGCCACCTTGCGTAGCGTTCCACCTCGGATTCGCCGCCGCCCACGTTCTCGAATTCGCATTTTATCTTCAATCTGTGGCAGCGAACGCAGCTACCGCCGATCAAAGGAGCACCGATGCAGGGCACGCCGCGCTCAGCATCACTTTTCTTGCCGCTCTTGGGGGCCTTTTCACAACTGCGGCATCGCGCTCCCTGGCACCCCTCGTTTAGCTGCACGAAGTTCGAACAGTAGTTATGCTGTTTCTCACCTCCGGCCATTCAAATCGTCGTACGTCAAGCGTATCCTCCGGTGGAAAGCCTTTCTTCAGGGGGGGACATCCGCCGGAAGAGGATGCGCAGTTCTACATTGTTTCCGCTACGTATGCGCTTGGATAGATAAGAGGACTCTGGCTCGCTCTGCTTCGTCGTCATCAGCTGAGGAGTAGTACCTCACCTTGCGCTCTTAACATATGCTTACTGTTCTTATCGCTCTCTTCGTGTGCTTACAGGTCTATTATTCATATAGTGTTCTATCTGACTAGGGCTCCTTCGTGTGCACAGTCTTCCTGATCGTTCTCACGGGTTCCTCGGAAATCGCGACTGCCGCATCCGCAGGGCCGACTGACTGGTTTATCGGCCAGGCCGCTATCTCGAATAAAATCCCAACGGACGCACCCCCCTCACAGCCGTCGGTGGGTTCTGCAGTGCCGGGGATTGGATTTGAAGGCGGCGCGGCTTCTTCACCGGCCGCGATTTTCCCACCGGGGCCCTCCGAAAGTTTCCTCCTTGCTTCTTTTCCGTCGTTTGACACAATGTCAGAGTACGTTGGCTCATATAGGTGGCAAGACGCACCCTCTCTCTGCAGCTCCTCTATCGGCTCTGGTGCCCTCGACTTTCCTCGGGCAGCGGTAGATTTCGAGGCCGCCTCAACCTGGTTCAGCGCAGCGGCCGTAGACCGGCCTCGTGCGGGCAAGGGTGAGAGCTGTCGAGGCCACATTCCTGCAATGTAGGTGAGTCACCCCTTCTGATAGAGGTAGACAAAGCAGGTGTTGGTGAATTACCTATCCGGGTAGAGGACGAGGCCGTCCCTGGCACCGAACGCTCCCCTGATTATGGAGAAAGACGGTTGGTAAATGCGTAGCCCGGTTCTAGGTAGGAAGAACCTCACCGAGCTGCGGGACCCCCTTGTGATGCCTTGCCAGCTCGCCGGCTTTGCCTGTGGCATCGGAACGTTTTTTTCCGCCCACCAGGCTACATTAACAATTAGAGCGGGGAATGACGGGATATAGTCTGTGCACTTACTCGAATTCTTCCACCAGTCGCTCGAGACAGCCTCTTGAGGCAAAACCTTGACCAGCCCGTGGTCGTCCGGTGTCTGGGTCATTGTACCAATTCCGACAAACTGTGGGGGCATCTGACCTCCGGCATACAACGGCACCAGATTTTCGATTTGAATGGCGGCGTCGATTGCGTTCTTGCCCATATTTTCGCCCGGTTTCAACTTCGCCTCAACGTTGTAGATGGCCCTGTTGATCTCATACATGGCGGACAAGGCGAGCGATGGCAGCGTGTCCAGACAGTCACCCCCCCAGCTTCGGTAGCGACTAGCGAGGCGGTGAATGAGCCGTCGTAGCTCGTCTCGGTATACCTCCATGGACGCTGCCGGCTCCTGTGTGTCTCTCAGCGTCTGATAATGATGCCATGCGTAGTGAATTTGCGAAGCGATGTCCGACACTATATAGGCCTCTTCAGCGGACATCTGTGATGAACTCTGAGTAAGGCAGGGAAACCGACTGTAAGCACACGAAGAGGAGCGATCCTCAGTCAGTGATAGAACGACTATATTGAGGGCATAAGTAGTACCTGTAAGCACACGAAGAGGAGCGACTACAGATACAGTAAGCATATGTGTAAGGAGCGCATAGAAGTGTAGGTACTTACTCCTCAGTCAGTGATAGAACGACTGAAGAGCAGAGCGAGCCAGAGTCCTCCTTATATCTATCTCAGGAGCTGCATACGTAAGCGAATGATGGAGGACATATGTGGCGCAGAGGTCAGACCGGACAGAAGATGGATACGAGGCTGTACGGGCTGTGCGCTCAAGACAAAGAAAGTCCGTAAGTGGAACAAAGGAACAAGGAGAGAAGCGTAGAAGAACGAAATGGAAGAGATAAGGAACTACAAGGCAGTGAAGTGACATATGGAACTATGGGAAGTATCTCACAGAGTCCATGTGGATGCGTAAACTGATCTGACTCCCGGCCTTATGTGCAGACATCTGATGCTCTGTATCCGGACCGGACATCATGAAATGTTGGTGGTGGGAGAAGGAGGTCGAGGTGATGGAGGGGTGTCGGGCGGTCGGTTCAGCGCGGTCGATGATAGATATGTATGCGTCGGCCTACGGACGGCCGGCATCATACGTAAGCGTACAGAGGCGCCTGCATCTTGCATTATTCGAACGACGCGCACGTGACAGCCAGTTCGGTGGATCGAATTCGGGCTAGCTATGTTTGAGGTGTTCGTTTCGTTTGTACTCGACGTTCTCGCACAGGTCGCTCCGCATGATGCACACAAGGCATTGTCACATGGGATGGGGTAGAGAGTCTGGTACTTAGTATACGGCACTCATTGTTTCAATATAAGTACACCTATGTCCTCGCTTTCTGGCCTGGCCCTCGACCTTCGCGTCGCCCTTCACCTTCGTCGCCCCCCTCCGTCGCGTCCCGGCCCTGCGCGTCGCCCACCTCTGAATCCGTGTCGCCCTCTCCTCTTCTCGTGCGCGCGAGCACGCCTCAAGGCTTCTTGAAGGACCTGCTCTGCGTGGCTCGGGACGGTGTCCCCTCCCCACCTCCGCCTCCACCGCTCCCTCCTTCACATCACTCTCCTTCACTTCCTGCGAGCGCGTCTCACTTGTTCGCGCGAGCACGTCCTACCCGCGCTTTCGACGCTTGTTCAACTCGCGGGGGACGGGGCCTCGCATCCCCCTGCCCCGGTCCTGGTCCTCTGCCTCCACCTCGCCCTCTCCGCGTCGCCCTTCTCCGATCTTGCGCGCGTTGCGCTCCATCGGGTTAAAATATATTTATTATACATACTGGGGTTAGAGCCTAGGAAGGAATGCCGCGGCCCCGCGACAACACAGAGGCAGAGGTGGGGGAGGAGGGCGACGCGGCGAGGTGGATGGGGGCGAGGTGGACAGAGGCGACATAAACGTGGGTGACGCGGACGCGAGCGGCGCAAAGGCTGGCAATGCGGAGGTGTGCAGCACGAAGGACGGTGGCGCGGGCGGGCGACGTGGGCGTAGGAAGAGAGCGGCGCGGAGGAGGACGTCCGCCAGACCTGTAGTAGTTGTCGACAGGGCGGCAGGGGCGCCCATCATGATGGGTGGGCGTGTGGGGAGTGCAGGAAGGCGGAGCCGCGAGCGCCGATCGGTAATTTCTCACACGTTAGGGTCTGCAGGCGTCTGCACCGGTCAGAGCCAACCGTTCTGACGCTTTTTTATTCCAATCCAACAGACGTCCCAAGTTCCAACCAATAAATTGGATTTGGTTGGATTTGGTTGGCAGCGACGCTCTGTTGTCCAACCGGAGCTCCAGTGTTCCAACGTAGGTATGAGCGGGGAAATTGATGCATTTTCGTGACTACTAGATTACTGCTACGGGCATGGGTGCGAGAGTCGGAACGGGGAGGTTCAACATCACGTTGTCCTCCCCCTGGAGGCGGAGCGGCGCGAGATCGGGGACGAGAGCGACTTCGACGTACTCGAGCCATCCGCGGTCGCCACGAGTGCAACGCGCACACGGTGCCAGTGCCTCCCAAACGATGCAGCTCCACACGCGGACGCGTGGGGCAGGAGGATCGACAATCACCAACGGCGGCGGCGTGGAGCGTGCCGCCGGAGCGTCGCCGAAGGCGTTGCCGACAAACAACGTCGGAGACGTGTCTTCAAGCGGCAGCTTCCGATTGGCATTGTAGATCGAGTCAAGAGGCAACGGTGTTGTGGAGCGTGCCGGTGGGACCACGAGCTGGCAGTTGACCTCCTCGACCCTACACCGGGGGAGCTCGTTCTCTTGCCTGGGCTCGTGGATGCGGATCAACATTGAAGGAATCGTGACTTGACGTGACACGACTGACGCAGGTAAGCGGGTGAGGTGGTGACTCAGGTGCGACGACACAGCCATTCCTCACCGCGCATGTGCCGAGGATTCACATGGGAAGAGTCTCCGTGTGCGCACGTACAGGAACAAGTCAGGGTGCGGAAGACGGGGAGACGAAGAGCAAACGGATATGAGCGCGGACAAGGAAGTCAAGCAAACCAAGAGAAAACGCACCGTAAAAGAGCGGGGCCGTTGCAAGTGATGGTCGGTTGTTAAGAGGGGAAGAAGCGGGAGGTGCTGGTCGAGCAGGACTTGACCGCAGCGGTAAACGTCCGCCGATAAGACGACGTCCCGATCGCCTGCGGGGCGCGATAAATACGAGCGTGAGGGAAGTCTAAAGCGGATGGATGGCACGAGGAGGCGGGTACGCACGGGAGAAGATGTGCTCGTGTATACAGGTGAGCTGGATTTTCACCTTGGGGGAGTCGGTCACGATGAGGCAGTTGGCAATGCTCTCAGCGATGGTCTTGGAAACGGCGACGCGGAGGAGGCTCTGGATCTGGATCCTGGACGCGACAGACGATTAGGGGGCTCGGGCAGGTCGTCGTCAAAGTAGTCCATGAGCACGGTGACGTCCGCCGCCCATCGGTTGATTTGCTTAACACCATGTTCTGTGCACGCACGCAGAGCACATGGGGGAGGGCCGAGCGGGTTGAGGGACATGCGGATCGCAGCAGTCTGACCGGACAGGCGTACCTTGATCGGAAAATCGTTGACCGAGTTCCCGCCCAGCTTGCTGCAGCGGTTGCACTGCGTTGTGGCGGGCGGATGCGGCGATGTGCGACACAGTGGCAACGGCCGCGCCGGAGGAGCGAGCGTCCCGTGCACGGTTGCAGGGACGCGCTCGTTGTGGGGACGGAGGAGGTGGTGCGGCCGGGGCTGGGGAGGTGGTGAGCGAGGTGGGGAGTGCACATAGTGGGGGACTCACCAAAACAAACAGCCCCGAAACAGCTCCTCGAGAATAGCGGGGGTGAGGGAGGGGGGCACGTTGGCGTGCTCCACGTACGTTGAGGATGCTGCACGATCGGGAGGAAAAGACGGGGAGCACAGAGACGACAGGGACGATACGGAGGAGTACATACGGGAGTGCCAGCGCCGCAGAGTCAGAGACGTGTACATGGGAATCGACGCGCGTTGCGTGGACACCAGCGCTTAGCATTACCAGCACCATCCTCCGTCCTCTTCTAACTCAAGAGTCTGGCCTCGTACGGACCTCCCATACGTGCGTCGCCTACTCTACTCTCTGTATTGTCTACACGATGACCCTGATCTTCTTTAGCACGCTCGGCCACACTTCGTATTGAGCGGACCCTTGTGAACATCTTTCCCCCTCGACCCCAGGCCACTCGACCCCAGGCCACTCGACCCCAGCCACTCGACCCCCCCCCCCAGTCTTCCGTCGACCAATGGCCGTGCTTGTCCACGCGGTGACCGCGACACGTCCCAACCTACCGCTTCCACAACGCCTCCCATCATGTTGAAACCGCGTCGTCCCCTCGCCCGCGCCGTCGCCATCTCTCGCCCGCGTCGCACACCTCGCCCGCGTCACCAGTCTCGTCGCCCGCAATTTTTCCACCTTACCCAAGTCGCCCACGTCTTCCGCATCACCGTGTTGTCCACCTCGCCTGGACGAAGCTCTGTGGGTGCTGGGGCTCCGCGATCGCGCACCCCAGTCATGATCGTGCTCTTCCTTCCCTCCGGTGAGCAACAGTCTACATGTCTCCGGTAACGATACTGACGCACTCGGCGCTGAAGCTCTTCGGGCACGAGATTGCCGCCATTCTGGTCGGCGACATCTGCGGCCTCTGGATCGGGTTCGGCATCGTGGCCACGGGCACGCTCATTCGCGAGTTCATAAACTACCTGTGTGTCCCGCCTCGGCCTTTACCCGTTTGAGCCCCCTACAGGTCCGCATGCCACTCGATGACCATTGGCTCACCTCCCAGGCTTAGATCCATACGCATATAGTCAGTGACAGGGTAACACTGTCTATCAGCGTGCGTAACCCACTCTTCTATGTTGCTTATCGCCGCTGACGTTCTCTTGGTACTAGCGACGCGCTCTCAATACTCCACTTGCTTACTCACTCCGCCTTCAACCTGGTACGTACAGCCATCCCTCCCATGTTGGCTTACATATGCTCAATAGTACATCGCTCCCCCCACAGCTGCCCTTTGTGCATCGACCGTGTTCCCCGGTAGGCCCACGAGTCCAGGACGTCGACGAGCTCATTGATACGGTCTCAAGAGAGGAAGGCACGAGATGGGAGATGGAAGATGTGCGCTCGCGCGCGGCGAGCCTGACGGACTCGGACATCGACATTGAGTAGATGTGCTCTGGGATCACGGACGGCGAGGTGGCGTACTTTCCTCCCTCTGCTCTCTTTTGCTGATATGTTTCCTCCCCCATGCGCGCCCTCGCCCGTCCATTCCTCCTTCGCTGTCGCGCCTCTCTCCGCTTCGCCCCTCACTCCGACCCGTCATCCCCGCTGGCACGGACGCACAGACTCCCGCGCAATACACGTAAGCCTGGCGTGCGTACACGCTTTACGGCTGCGTCCATCCTTGGGACGGCCTCGTCGTTCTCCGCGTCGCGGACCCCGGTGTGCGGCAGCGGCGCCCTCCCCACCGTCTTCTGCGAGTACGTCAGCGGTGGGCGCTCGCTCATTGGGCGCTAGCGTCGTCGTCTCCAAGGTCGGCCGTCCGCCTGCTCCTACTCCTGGCGTGGGGCCAGGGCCTGGGGGGGGGCATGCTGAAGAAGACATAGATCCTCGCCTTCGCCTTGTGCCCTGAGCCCTCTGTGCCGATATCTACACAGTGTCTCATCGTGTATTATATGCTAAATCCCTTAGTGTGGCACCGTTATTGCCCTTTGGTGACCGCGCCATAGCCTTTTGGTGGCACCGTTTTGTGAACCACCCCCGATTCACTTCAAACTTAACATCAAGGTACATATTATCATTTTCGTTATATCTGTGCAATTTCTTTCATGTATCTTGATGTCCCCTATGCTCAATGAAGGCTCTGATCTCGCTCGACGGCATGTAGAATAATTGAGCGCTTGTTGACACGCGTCGGGCGTCTCCTTTCAAATCGAGCGCCTGATCTGTCCGGAATGATGCTGGTATCGGGCGCCCCATTACTAAACGTGACCGTATGTCGAACGCGCGAGAACATACCCCGTCGGCATGAACAGACCCTGTCTCACGTGACAAAGCAGAGACGGCTTAGATCTAATGGTCTCTGGCGTGGTCACGCGTGGTCATGGGTGAGTACTAGTGATTGTGTCATCATGCGTGTTCACTAGCGAGTGGTCACGTTGTCACGCGTGTTCAACGGCGAGTGCACATCAGCAAAGTGGGTGCACGCGCGACAGAGCTCTGTAGTGCGCTGCAGTACGTCAGAGGGCACTATCATTATTTGTAGTTCAGACGAACAATGATCTGATAGTATCCATGTTTGGTAGATTAGCGGCGGCGACGTTCGACATTCATCTGCATCTGTCGGACAAGACGCTGTCCGACCATACATGATCAGACGCCAGTGAACGCCCGATTGAATCCCGGTGGGTGAATGATCATTAGTTAGCCTTTGTATGATATAACATCATCTGTGCAGCCGATATACGACAGTGCATGTTTGACCCGACAAAGACCTATCGAGTGCGATCAGACGAGTCGCGGGATGCCTGTTGCGCTGGTGCTATCCACCCACTTCATGTGCACACTTAAAGCAGGACACAGTCTGCCAGGTGTGCAGCCAAAAACCATTGCATTACTACTACATATCAAGTAATGTACACAATAGCATGTTAGAATAAGCGTCAGAAATGCGGACGGTAGGTTGACTATGTGTAGTAGAGCACAGACATGCGCACGGACGAACACCGTCGGACTCGGTCGTGGTCGCGGGCGAGGCGCTGGTACGTGCGCGTTGGACGTGGGCGTAGGGCCGAAGTGTCCTACGCAGCGGGACGCAGGGGCATACGACGTGGGGCCAGGGGTAATATCTGACGTGGGAGCGGGCACAGGCGCAGAGGAGGAGGACGCATGCGAGGGCAATGCAGGAAATGGTCACAGGACTGAGACCAACTCACTCGGGGATGTGTGCGTCTTAGATCTCACTGGGTGCACCCCTGTGCACCCTCATGCTCATACAGTGGCGGCATGTCCCTGACCTTCAGTCGGAGGACGTGCCGGCAGAGGTCGAGGCCGAGTGCGTGAACTTGCTGATGCACAGCAGCAGCCGAAGGTGCATTGGGGCGTCCGGGGACCGAGCAGTGCGAGGGCGGTGAGCGCGATGTTAAGTTGGTGGTTCGAGCGGGACGTAGTAAGCGCGGGGCGGACGGAGTAGGAGTCGGATGGCACGTACAAGAACCAGAGCAGCGTAGTCGCTGGCGACATGCCGACGTCGCACCGCGAGCCGCGCGTGGGCGACGGACTCGATGGCCTCGAACCTGGGGTTATCCCACTGGACGACGTCGAAGTCGGTGAAGGGGGGGAGGTGGACGCGCAGGATGCGGAAGGGTGTATCGGGAGGTGGACATGTTCAAGAGTGCAGGGAGGCGGACGCATTGAGCGCGGGGAGGTGCTCACCTGAGAAGTTGTATTCCCACTCATAAAATGGTTCAGTGCCAGCAGCGCAGCACTTGCTGTCTATCGAAGATTGGTGAAGCAGGAGAAAAAGAAGAGAGAGGGAAGAGGTTTGTACTGCCACGAAGTGCGTGGCCCCAGTAGTATAAATATTCTTGCTGAGCTGAGTTCATGTTGACCAGGATACGGTTGCCAGACGAGACCAGGCTGTGCAGCTGCGTTCGGACCGAGACGCGGAGATCCGAGACTCTGGTGAGGGCACGAGCACTGTGGGACAGGATTTCCGATGGCGTATCGGAGGAGGAAGGGAGCGGAGTGCACGAACGCGGAGGAGAGGAGAAGAAGAGAGAAGGATAGGTGCGGGACGAGAGGGTGCACGCCGCGGGCGCTACTTTGAAGATGGACGGTGCGCAGGTATAGTGGGCGGCACGAAGTTACATCTATCATAGTACATCTGGCTCCCTAGTGCGTTCTCAATAAACGTCTTACCGGACTATCACCGCTCGAGCAGAGCCCTACAAGACGCAAGTCGATCGTGTCCGATCATTGGGCATCCGGTCCGACGATGTCTGCCGTCTGCCGAGCTGACATCATCCGCTTTCGCCGGGCGCCACAGCGCTCGATCGGCCGCCCCTCGTTTTGCTGATGTGACAGCGAGGTCATGCGAGGTCTTGACACAGGGGCCAAACGAACATGTTCGACCTACCCTGTGAGCCGATTTGTTCTCGCCATGGTCACCAAGGAGGGGTTCTTTGTTCTTGCATGCTCAAAATGAAGCGGGGGTTTGTTCTCGGTTGTGCATACAGAAGCTGTGGGCTGATCTAGCCAAGATCTAGCATGTGCTTACACTAGCGGTCACCGGTTCACTGTGTGCCCTCGAAGAGGTGAAACTCGCCTGTCACGTCACCTGGCAGTTCTGGGTGGTATCGCCCTCAGGTGTGGTGAGAATACGAGGTTTGCGTCATTAACGCCAGTCGAGTTCCACCGTCTGACTTGGTGAACCGAGAAGGGGTTTTTAAGTAAGATTTTGCAACCATTCACCAACTGAGAAGAGGTGGAAATGCGTATGTGTCTGGTCGAGTATCGATTCATGCGATTGACGAGTAAACCGGTGAAAATACACTGAAGAGAAAGAGGTATTTATAGTTATGTTTTCACCACTATTACTGGCAGTTATAGCCACCACACAAGGACGTTTTGCACCAATGAATGGAGTGAGATCGGAGCACACCGGATTCGGGACAATCAACCGCAATAACACGGTGATGTGAATACGGAATACTATGCTACATGAAATCGACGCTCGCGATCAAGAGGCTGCAGCCTGCGCGGACGATCGACTCACCCGATGGAACCAGGTCGTCAACACCGCGGTACCCATTACCTCCTGTGCCCTGATCCGTCGGTCCCTTCGCCGTTGTCCTCACTCAAGACGGCGTCGATGAGCTCGTCGACGTCCACGTCAAG
>NW_025954525.1:0-25033 GCF_022376455.1 Epithele typhae | reverse complement strand
CATTTGAATGAATGGGCTACGTACCGATGTGCGCCTGATCCCATTCTCTGAACCACCTGCCACCCGGGGACCGGGTGTGGTGGAACCCGGTCGCCGTGTCCGACTCGCCCCAGGCGTTGCATACACGTGCAGTCTGTGAGAGGCTGGGGAACTTGACCATGATCAGATGAGAGGAGGAGAGGAGAGGGAGATATCGCACCAGGTATGTGCTCTTCATATACCTGACTGTGAGGCGAGTGGCATCGGGAGCGACGATGGCGGTTGCGGGAGACGTTCAGTAGACGCGCAGCTCGCGCCGAAGCGTCTTGTTTGCCCTATTGTCTGCGCGGGCGCTGATCGCGCGCAATGGCCCCCACTTCCATCTATCATGAGTGCAATCAGATCATGGTAAGTCTTGGACTCGGACTATTCTCCGTTTCCGACCGCCCCCGCCCCGACTCGACCGCCGCCTCCGCGCACACCGACGGCACGCCCCGCCCCGCCCCCGCCGCGCTTCGACCGCTGGGCGCTCCCGCGCCTCGCCGCGCTCGTCCTCCTGCTCGTCACGCGCGTCCAGCCGGGCGTGCTCCGCGCGCACCGTGCCGCGCTCACCTACCTCGAGTTCCGCGACCACACGGAGATGGGCCCCCGCGACGACGAGCACGAGGACGGCGCGTCCGGCTCCGCCTCCCCCGTGTCCGCCACCTCGTTTTCGAGGGCCGCGAGAACGACGTCTCGACTCTCGGACGCGGACCACCTCCCGCCCCACCCGAACCTCGCCTTCGTCGACGTCTGGGTCTCCACCCCGCGCCGCGCACTCGCCTATCGCCCCCACGCCCGCCTGTGCGCATGCTCGAGCCCCGTGTCGAGGATGTGCACGGAATGTACAACACCGTGCCTCAGGGATGTGCAATATATATAATGTGCCTACCAGTATTCCCACCCCACCATACGTTACCATACATGTCAAACCCTCGTCTTGCAGACGTTGGTCCATCTCCCATATGCCATGATCTGCAAGCAATAGTAGAGCAGATAATTGATTGTCATGTATTACCATCAGCCGTCCAGCAGACAAAAGACGGCAAGTCCTTATCAGGAAGCGCCAAGCGCGGTCAGACGCCCCGATGCGTGGCAAGAAGATACGCCCTTGCTGATGACGTCGACACCCACGAGGGTACCCAACGTCCACCAGCACACGATTTGATGATTGCAGAGCAAGCAATCCCGCATGCTTTGCTCATCATCCTCCATCTCCACCTGCTTAATTTTCCTCTGCGAGACACGGACGCGGCGGCGTACGATGATCGGTTGTTCTCTACCAGCCGCGGCATGCGCGAGCGCGCCAAAGCGATGGAAGACATTGTCTTCTTCCTCGTCGGCAAGATAGAAGGCGCCAGGGAGCATGCGAAGGCGGTGAGCCTTGCGTCTCCCCTCCCTGTGGTCTGCTGTCGCTCACGCAAGCCCACCCTTTTATGAGATCATTAGATCCTGCCTACCTACCCGTGCGCGCAGCCGTCCGATTCCGCCGCGTTTAGGATCGCGCTTGCGAAGTATCTAGATGCCTTGCGGAGTGTCGTAACTCACGCCGGCTCGACGCACGGCGGCGGCGACGTCAAGGGGAAGCGGCCGGCACACGGAGCTCAGGACGGAGCTTTGGCGTGGTGGTGGAAGGACGTCGTCGTCCGCAAATCCATTCTCGATGAGTGCAGCGGCGAACGGTGCGCATATATTCGCATTATCGTCTGTATGAACGACTCACAGGGAGATCCCAGATTTGAACGGCTCATACTTGCACTCTCCACCCATGCCGTGTTCAAGTGCACGACGAGGACGGCAAAGGCACGTGCTTTGAGTCAGACCACAACCAACCCGCCTTCCACACTGCAATCCGCCTCGACTCCTGCTGATGGACAGGTGAGAGAACCTTCATCACCACTTAATCTCCGTCTTGTGCTGACCCACGCCATCTCCTCGCGTCCCGTGCTCGGATGCGTCCTCCTTGTGCAGTTCGAGCTTTCTACACTCCCGCGGGGATACGCTCGCCAGCTCTCTGCCGCCCAGACGTCCAGAGCGAAATGGGAGAGATCCGCGGCGGCCCTCTTGCGGCAGCAACACGACCTCTCTGTGATCCGCGTGCGTTACCCTCGGGCCTTGTACGCCCCCCTACGCCCCCCTCCACGCATCCTGCGGGCGATACTCATGAGATCGTGGTTTAGGCGCGCATTGCGGACCCTCAACTTGCTTCGGCGAGCTCTAAATACGACAGCCTGACCACAGATAGACTCCTCGCCTTGCGCGACTCCCGGTGGCGGGACCTTCTTGGGGGTGCGTGGAAGGGCGAGGGAGGCCGTGCAGCCCTGCTGCTCGTCACAGAACTCGCCGGGCTCTCGGAAGCTTCTGGTATCGCAGAAGCCTCCATTTCCTCGAGCTCGAGCGGCGTGGAAGATGAGATAGGGGCCGAACAGAATGGGAGTGGATTAGCCGAATCGTCGCAGGTGGGTTCTTCTCGTCTGGCTGCCTTGCTGGGTCGAGACGTTTGCTGATGGGGGCGTCCGTAGACAGGCTCTCAGCCGCCTGTCCCGCTCCCAATCGCAGCTGCCCACCATCCGGCTTACGTCCACTCGCTCTCAATGCCGCTCTTGCAGACGGCAAAACCATCCAAGATTCCGGACGGAGATGAGCCTGGAGACGGCGCCTCAACGTCGAGGCCGCATGCGATCTCCGAGAGGCTCGCCGACATCGAGAGGGTGCAGCGCTCTCTGCAGAGCGCGTTGCTCAGCGCACAGAACCTCCGAACACAGCTCCAGCAGCGTCTGCAGAAGGCGCAGGGCAACGAAGCACCCCGCCCATCCGACGGCGTAGTAGCGAAACGCGAAGCCGTTCATCTCGACTCGCGCCTGTGGGACAGGAGAGCAGGGCCCGGCGTCGAGCCCAAGGTGAGCGCCGCCCACGCCCCACCGCGGACCCACGTCACGTTCCCGTCTTGCCCCCCACCGCAGAAGCCCCCCGATGCGTCCTCGCTCGCCCAGTTCGGCCTCGCAGGGCACCGCCAGAGAACGCGGTCGAGGAGCGCATCGCGCACATCCGCACCGCCCTGCTCCCACCGTTCGCCGCAGAGCCGCTGCCCTTCACCGAGCACGACCCCGCACGACCTGCCCCGGCACCCTCTCGCCTCCCGAAGCCGGCCCCGGCGCCCTCGCAGTCGACGGCCGCCAAACCACACCACCCGGCAGGGACAAGACACCCGCCGCCCAACCGCGTCCCGTCCAAGCAGGTCCGCCTCACGGCCCCCGACGGAGGCACGGCCTCGAAGGCCTCCGCACGAAGGCTCTCGCGCCGCGCGTCCGCCGCGCACACCCGGCGGTCGACGACGTTCGGGCGCGGCGACGACGCCGAGATCTGGCGGGTGCGTTCGACTCCCCCGCCTCGTTCCCTCACACGTGCGCCCCACGCTCACCCCACGCAGATCGTCAACTCCGTGCAGGATCGATCGTCGGACTCGTCAGACGCGAACGACTCGGCCGACGGGGATGGGCACGAGGGCGAGGGGGACCCGGACCAGAGCAGCCTCGCGGTCCACTTCGGCGTGGCTCCGCAGCGGACGCCTGGCGACCGCGGGACGCGCGGCGCGCTGCTGTCGGGCATCAAGCGGAGCGGGCCTCGCGCGTCGTTTGACATCGAGCGCTATGAGCGGGTGCCGGTGCCGCGGCTGCCCAGTCTGCGTCTGGAGAGCGCAGCGGAGGTTGACGAGGATGAGGGACAGATGGACATCGGAAGCGGTCACCGCAGAACGGTGGAAGAGGAAAAGGAGGACGAGGAGATTTACGAGGGGAACAGTATGACGCTGGCGGATATCCTGCTCCAAGCCGGACACCAGGCAAACGTTTCTGGACAACTACTAGGCGAAGATGAGGTGGATGGAGACATGTCGGAATGGGAATGAGTTGATATCTCTTCCCGATGCAGCGAGCCGCCTCATTAACGCCCGAAACTCTCGCAACTTGAGGACCTGACAGTCGCTTCCATAGTATAGAATTCAGGATATGCATGCATAATGGGGGCATGGCATGGCTCATGTATTTTGTGCAGTGGACGCCGGCGCGCGCCGGTCTTTGGGTGGCAGTATACAGGGGGTACGTCATATACGGACAAAGCGATGCGATGGAGGCGAGTGAGGTACAGTCGGTCGTGCAGTAAATGATGACATGTTCAGGCCTCCGCCGTCGTCTTGGTCCGCTTGACGGCCTTCGTGTTCTCCCTAGGCGTGATTTGATGTCAGCGTGCACCATGGAGGAAATGACGACGTTAAAGACAAACCTGAAGCCGTTCTTGAATCGCCTTGAAACGGTCTTGAGGTAACGCATGCGACCAGTGCCGGTGGTCTTTCTGCGCTTGGCCTTCTGGCCCCACTCGTACGACCGGAGTTTCGCCCTGGGGTAGCCGCACTGCGCGCAATCTACGTGCCGTGTGTGAGCATGCGGGGCAGGGGGGACGAAGGACGATAGGATATGGGGGATGTATGAGGCTGCAAGTGAAAAAAACTCACCCTTGTGCTGCTTGTGGAACGCGCGGTTGCCACACCGACGGCAGAGGGTGTGGGACTTGGTGTGCCGCTTACTGTGAGCGGAGGAGGGATGAGATAGGCGCGACGCAGCGCAAGTGACGGGGATACGCACCCGAAGGAGGTGGTACCTATGCACCATTACACACGAGTCCGACGATCAGTCCGAAGTCCCCTTCATCTCCAATCGCAGCAGCGACGAACCTTTGGTCTACAGAGGAGAAGGTGGGGTCAGCAACCGTTCGCAGAGATCGGGACAAGCACGCCAGAAGGGCCGCCCAAGCCAATGCCCATCCGCCGTCATCCAGATGGGGTCGAGTCCATCCATCCTCCAAAGTCCACCAAATTAGCCCGTTCAAACGCGACATCGTGTCTCAACTGCCTGAAAGACCTTCTGGCGTGCAGAAAACAGGCATAGACTCACCATGGTGTCTTGAGGTTGAGGTGCCGGGATGTGGTGCAAACTGCCCTCTGGCGACGAGAAGCCACCCGCGTCTGATCGCACGTGGTATAGACGCCCGGTACAAGCACCGACACGGGCGCCTTAAGCTTGATGTCGCTCTTCTTTCTCAGTGGACGCAGTACTATAACTGAAGGTCCATCGGTTTCTAATGGACATAGTCCCATTGCGTACGTGCAGATTATCTGCACGAAGGTGTATCCAGTAAGTAAGTATCCCAGTGTCAGGCGAGTATTTGGTTGATCAATATGGTACAGAATATCTCTGTAAATGCTGCTCAGCAGTAGCGACAGCACGCTCTTGTACAGTCCCGTAGAGCGTGGGGCTGCTTCACACGGACAGAGAGAGAGTCCCTCGTGCTGGCTGAAATCTACCAGTAGTAAGTACTTACCCGAAACTCTTTCATTGCAGTCCGTCTTGACTCGCCTCGCACGATACTCAGCTATCGAGTCGCCTGTAGATGATGATGGCCTCGAACCACATGCTTGCGACCACTTGAGGTCACGAGAGTACTCGACAAGACAAACCACTGGTCCACATCAGTCCGAATCATCACATGTTTCATTCGGCTCATAAGGATGACATTTGTTGACCGTGCCGTCGTCGCTGACATCCATGTCCCGTGGACAGTGAAATATCTCGAGACTATAGCATACGCAATAGGATCTTAAGTTCGACAGATGGGAACAAAACAAGGAACAAATGGCATTCGGAATGCAAGCCGTGTGAAACCCCCATTCAGTACAAGCCCGCTCACTCACGGGCACCATCCCGTTTGCGTTTTGTGGCGGCCGGACCTGTAGCTTCGCCACCGGGGTACGAGTCGTCGGTTAGGTCCCAAGCGGCGCGGCGCCATCGAGTGCGACAGATGCCATGGCTGCGTGATCAACGAGTGCCTGGATGTGCGGTGAGCTGGGCTGGGCGTAGTGGACCAACTTGGACAGTCCGTTCTCAGTCACCTCTTTCATTCCTGCGAACTGATGCGCAGCGGCAGGCCAGTGAGAAGAGGAGAACTCGGTTGGTGGATATCCGCCTGAGAGCCCCCGCGCGCGAAAGTGCATTATCTGTATTCCAGCGGGATGGGAGCTACCGCGGAGGAAACAGGCAGCCAATTGCAACGGTGGACGAGCGGCGAAGACGACGGGCCGACCCCGGATTTGGGAGCGTCCGCGAAAAAGACTAGTGCTGTGCGTTTTGATCCATGCGTCCGTCGTTCTCCCCAGCTGTAGCGCGGGGTGCTTAGCAAGAGGAGGCAGGATCGTCCCAACTTTCAAGTCACAAGTGGAATGAACGGTGGGTTGGGCGGTGGCAGGCGCAGACTCCGGGTAGATAAGACCAGAGCAAGAAGGACGCCGGTGGCTGCGCCGGACGATTGCTTCCAGAGCATCGGACCCTGCCTCGGGATTGGGCGAGCGGGGCGCGTCATGATGCGGGGAAATTGCCCATCGCTCTCGGCCCTCGTTGGCGACCCCCGACTGGCTGCGCTCCCGTGGGCAGAGTGGCGAGGAGATAAGATCTTCCCCATCCGTTTCGGAGCTTCGATGTTCGCCGTCTCCGACGGGGCCGCGAGCGTGCGACCCCGGGTCTTGTCCCCGCTGAGGAGAGAGAGAGGGGGCGAGGTGCGCGCACACCGCTGGGCACTGGCAGGGCCGGGCGAGCGCAGAAACCCTGACGTGCGATTGGCCTGGAGCGGGAGATAAGATATGATCAGAGAGGTGGGGAGCTTGCCGCCGAATCTGGACGATAGACGCCGCCACGCACGGCCCCCTAATGTGCGCGCTCTGATTGGTCGGCGGGGGCGATTGTGCGTTATCTGGGATTTTATCAAGACGTCCCGCCCTCCTGGCACTTTCCCTCTTTACTTTCATCACTCCCCGGCTGGCCGCCCTCGACGCCTCCAATCCGCCGTCGGCCACAACATCCCTGCCACCTCGTCCTCGTCTTCTGCTCTATACTCGCAAGGCCTCCTCTCTTCTGGACGCCTGACTAATATCTTCCCTTCAACCCTACCTCCGCTTAATCACATCTCTTAATGCCTCCGCTCGTGCTCGAGCCCCCTCCAGTCAGTGTGCATGGCCCTGCGCTCTCGACAATGTCTCGGTTACAGTTCAACGGCCACATTCACACCCCTCCTGCTTCCGATCACTCCAGGAACGACGACGCGTCTCCTCTCGACGCACCTTCCCCTCTCCCCACCTCTCAGCCACGCAACCCAGGTTCCCCGTTTCCCCTCGACCCTTCCTTGAACGAACGTGCAACAGAGTCTGCAGATTCCGCTGCAGACCAGAACAGCCCGCCCGCCACATCCGAGCTAGCGTGCACCAACTGTGGTACCGTCACCACCCCCAGTGGAGGCGTGGTGACGACGGAAAGTCAATCTGCAACGCGTGCGGTGAGTATTGGCCTTCATTTGTGTATGCGACGTGTTATCGTCACCGCGGATATGCGGCTTCTCGTTTTAATACCCAGACGAGGAAGGCGGGCTTGATTTTCCTCCTGCGCCACGTGTCCAACGCGTCCGTTGCAGCTTCGGAGGCAATCATATCGATACCTCGCTGCATCTATGCGTCGAGCGCATGTTCGCTCGCAGACATGCGGATTGGGTCCCCCTCCCCCTCCTTGCCGCGTTTTGACGCGACACCGGCCCCTCACTCGACGTATCATGAGTCGAGGACGCGCATGTTCTTTCGTCCGGTCCCCCATTCCCTCTGGACGCGCCTCTCTGCGACGTGCCTGCACTTATGCTCATGGCACGACCCCCGCCCTGATATCATCGCCCCCTCCTCTCCTCTTGGGCCGTCTTGACTGATCTCTCCTCCCTCAGGCCTCTACTTCAGGACAAAGCACGTCCCGCGTCCTCTTTCTCTCGGTCGCACCTCCACATTGCAGTCTGCTACTCATCCGAACGCAAAGCAAGGCACATCTAGTCCGCTCCAGTCCCAGGCCCAGAACCCGAACCAGACACAAGGCCAGGACCAGACCCGACGTAGAACCGCGTCCCCTTCCACCATGCCAACGCCCGCTGCATCGCCGTCTCTCAAGGGTCAGGTCGCGGACGTCACTCGGACTCCTGCTTTGAAGCACCCAGGTGGTACGTGTCCTGGAGATGGGCGATGTGATGGCACTGGAGGCACATCTGCTTGCGATGGGTGCCCCACTTATAACAACGCGATTCAAGCAGGCTCACTCGAGGCGGCAAACGGTCAGACCCCGACACAAAAGGCAGATACCTCCGCCGCGGAAGCCGGAGCTGAAACGTCCGGTGCCGAGTCGTCGCCCGTTATCAGCGCACTGGCCGGTAACAATCGGTCGAGGGTCAGGAGCCAAGTCGGTGCACTCAGTTGCGCCAACTGCCACACCAGCACTACTCCACTATGGCGGAGAGACGATGTGGGGAACAACATTTGTAACGCTTGCGGTACGTCCTTGCTTTGATCATTATCTTCGCGTTCGTCGTTCCTCGCCGCGCCGCACACGGTCGGCATTCGTCCTTTGTCCACACCCCATTCGAGATTGGGCGCCATCGCCGAGATCAGATCTCGTGGCGTTTATGTGCAATTGATATCTTATCAGATAGCGTGTACGCGTCTGATCTCCCATTGGGTCTGGTGAGCTACGCGTGGTCACGTACCAAGCGTGGTTTTCGTCGAAGTCAGACACGGTCCTATTTTCACGTCAGCACGGCGCCTGTGATCCGCTGTGTCGAGCATTCGTCGCTGAGAGCCCGTACTGACGCGTTCTCTTCCTCCTCCCGCCACGTGTAGGTCTCTACTTCAAACTTCACGGCACCCACCGTCCGAACTCGATGAAGAAGACAGTCATCAAGCGCAGGAAACGCGTACCTGCCGCCCCCGGTGCTCCCAGTTCCCCCACACCGCAAGACCGCATGACGGACCAAGCCGCGGCAGAGGTGCTTGCTAGCGTTGGTCGCGCGCTTCCCTCTGGTTCGACCGGTGCACAGACGGAGAGCGAAGAGGAGCAGCCGAAGAAGCGCGCTCGTCGCCCTCGTGCGTCGAAGGCACGTAACCAGGACCAAGACGGGGACGAAGACGACGACAACGATGGCAAACCGAGGAAGGCACGTCGGACAACCGCTCGTACCTCGGCGCGTGTAGGTTCCCGGGACAACAACGGCATGACCCAGGCGGGTCAGTGGGGGGAGACAATGATGCAGGGCATGGAGGCTGGTATGTCGCAGCAAGACCTGGAACGCTACGGACCTGGCGCCCCGCGTGGAAACCCCTTCCCTCATGCCCACCCGAGCCAAGCGCTCCCTACTCTGATCGCTGCGCTAGGCCCCGACGTCGTAACGAGTCTTATGAACTCGCAATACGGTAACGTCCCGCCCCCGCCCCCGAGCAGTTATATCCGCTCAGGCTCCGCACAAGGTGGCGGCTCGCCGAGTCGGACGCAATCCCCACTCGCTATCCATGCGCTCACCGCCCCACCACCTGGCGCGGCCTATGGTATCCCCCCGCCGCTGCACGTTCCCGGATCAGGACCCCCGGCCCCGTTCGCCGTCGGACATGTCGGCCCCTCGTTTTACCACAGCGGACCTCCCCCTGTGATGGTGGAGGGCGTGGCGCACGTGCCGAGCGTCGCGGAACTCGACCACCACTACCGGATACTGGCGGAGGAGCGCAAGCGTCTGGAGGACATGCTGGAGCGGACGAACAGGATGATGGCGGGCGTGCAGCGCGGGTTGGAGGAGATGCGCGCCGCAGAGGGTGGAGGTCAGCCATCGGACCCTCAAGCGGCGACGTCGTCAGACACCGTCATGGCGGAACCAAGCGAGGGGGCGGCCGCAGTTCCGCTCGCGCGGCAGGAGAAGAGCGCGAAGGAGGGCCCTACCACGCCGGTGTGGCACGTCGCACCACCGGCGTCGGTGTCCCCCATACGCGAGTGAGCGTTGGGTGCAGTTGTTGATATACCCTGCCTCTTGGCCCCATAAGCAAGGTCCTGCTTATTGGCGGCCCGTGGACGATTGCGGCGAGTTGAAAAATGTGAATAGCTCTTTCCTCTCCCTCCGTCTCACGGCGGTCTCGCTACATATACGTCCTCCTCTAAACCCCCACTCTGGCTCGTCGCAATCGCTGTTATGCTCCCCTCGTCCCCCTCTCGCACTTGCGTTTCCCTTTTCCCGTCGTGCTCACCCATGTTGTCTGTGTTGCTGTCTCGTGTCGTTGTGGTGCGGTATCTGGTCTACGTTTGGCTGCCGCCCAGGCCGCAAAGAACGCGCGCGCGTGGGTGGACGGACTGTTGGATATTGTATGCACACAGAGTACGCTGTCGGTCGTGTCCCGTGCCTCGTCCGGATCTGTTATTATGAGTGTATGTATGCGTCGCCGGCTTGTACAACCTTGAGGGGCTCTCGTCTCCGCGCTGTAGTGTACGACCTGCGAGTAGCGTAGAGCCGTTTTATTGGAGTTGTCATCGAATGGCAGTCTTGTTTTTACTCGGATGGGAACGCGCAGTGCGCAGTGTGGCGTGCACGTGGGCACAAGTCGCTGCGCCCGTGTTTTTCGGCCGTCTTACTTATCTCGCACGAGAACGGAGATGGCAAGGGGTCCCCAACGGATGGCGTATCGATTTGCAACGGCGCCCTGGAAGGAGCCACTGGATCGCACGGCCGCTGTGCGAGTTTTGCCGTTCGCTGCGGCACTGGCGACACCGGGGTGATATCCGGTACACCTCGTCGTGCTCTACGCCCGCCGCGAACGCCGGGCAGCTGATCGAGGCAGACCGAGACGCGTTTGGGCTGACCGGGCGCGGGTGGAAGAACGAGAAAAAGCGAGAAGAACGCGGCGTGGCGGGCGCGGGCGGCTCGATAAGATATGTATTGGCGTACGAGGGCACGTGAAAGCAGCGATCGCGTGGGTGAATTCATGTGCTTCCTCCTCTTCCCCAACGCCTGCCCATCCTCCTCCGCGCCTCCTTCCTCTCCCTCCCCATCGCCCGCCCCCACCCGCCCCCGACCGCCCGCCCCGCTCTCCTCCGCTCCCGACTCCCGGCCGCTCCTCAACCGACGCCTGCCCGCACCCTGGACGCTCCCAGCCTCGCACGGCCCTGACGACCGCCCCCCCGCAGAGAAGCGAAGAGATCAAGGAGAAAAGTGCGGCCGACCAAGCGCCCATCAACACCCCCTCCCCGACGAGACGAGACGAACGATGGCCCTCGCCGACCAGGACGAGTCCGTGCGGATCGCCGTCCGTGCGCTCGGCGACATGCGCAGCGGCGCGAACGCCTCCTCGCCCTCGACCTGTGAGTCCGGTGTCCGTCGTGCCACTCCCTTCCCCGTCGTTCTCTTCGTCTTCGTCTTCGGCAAGGGAGGACCCCGCACGCTGACTTGCGCATCGCACGTGCAGCGTTCCAGACGACCCCCGCCCTGTCCGTGACCTCGGTGGCGTCGAGCCCGTCCCTGCCCTCGCCGCAGCTCGTGGACGAGGACGCGCGCGACGAGCAGCGCCTCCGCGGCCGGGCTCTCCGCGGCGCGACCCGGCCCCCGCCGACGTGCGGACGACGACGCCGAGATGGCCGCCGCGGACGGGCGGGCGAGGACGCGGAGTGGAAGAGCCTGTCGTCGCGGATGACGAGCCTGCCGATCGTGACCACGGCGCTGCGCGCGTACGAGCACAGCAAGGCGAGCTCGCGCGTGGTCAAGGTGCGTCGGGGACCCGGCCGTTCGTGCGCTCGGACGGATGTTGATCGTTGTGCAGTACGGCGCGGAGATGATGGAGTCTCGTCAAGTCCATCTCTCGCCCGGTGATGGACCGCCTGCCCGTCGCACAGCTCGACGAGTTCGCGTCGAGGCAGCTCGACAGGGTGAGTCCCCTCTCCTCCTCCTCTCCTCGCGCCCCTTCGTTCCATCCCACGCCTCTTGCGTACGATACGTACCTGTCGCCCCACGGCGTCTTGTCCCGCGCGCAGAGACATTCTCTGGGGGTGTCATCTGGCCTGCTGCGACGCTCGCCTCGCGCCATGCGCCTCCACGCAAACGCTCGCGGATTCTCCCACTCGGGAAAACGCAGTCGTGCGATGACGTCGGCCGACTGTCCGGCCAACCGCCTGGGGCGCGCTCTGCGGGAGAGCACGTTCATCCCAATACCGCACGATGAATGCCTCTACCTGTTTCGGTGCGGGGTAACGGCAGACAGGGGCGATCATACGCCTCGTGCGCCCCTTCCCCAGTGCGGGACAGTCTCTGGGGTCGCTCGTTCGGCATCTGCGTGTGGACGTCGAGCGTCTCGCTGATGTGTTTTCTTTATTCAGCTGGGCAGCTATACCCGCCGACCGCCGAGCCGCGATGCACGGTCCGACTCGGTGGACGCGCCAGATCCTAGGAGACCATGGGAGTCGAGAGAACCGTCGATGAGCCGCACAGATAGCTCGTCGAGCGACCGTTGGTCGAGGGAAGAGGACGATATGCGGTCGAGACCATGTGAGTCCTTCAAGCTGCGCATCGTGCGCGCACACTCTGTCTGCGGCGGGGGTAAATGGGCTGAATCGTGCTTTGGGTTTTGATCGCTAGCGACGTCGACCACACCATCGCCACACGCGAGCTTCATGCAAAGTCGGACCCCTACCCCACATTCCTCAACGGGCTCACAGCCGGAGCGGGCCGACGCTGCCACCAGCCTCGACGCTCACCCAGCAGGCGGACGCACACGAGAGCCAGCAGGTCGCACAGCGCAGCCGGTGGCAAGCTGTATTCCTGGAAGCCGGCGGTATTAGTGCTGCGTTGAGCGAAGAGAGCATGCGGCGGTTGCGGTACTGCCTGCAATGGCTGCAGGTGCGCGTGACCTTTCTCTGCTCGCGGCACACGCGTCTGATCGTCTGCCCTCGAAACAGTATGCCACAACGCAGATAGACGCTCAGATACTCGTCCTCCGCAACTTCATCGTCTCTCTCCAGCCCGAAGGCACCCCGCACGGCACCCCGATATCGGCCCAACATCTGCGCACGCTGCAGACGGCGAAGCGCGACGTCGTCGACACCATCCGTCAGGTCGTCGAGGTCGTCAGTCGGTATGCGGGCGGTGCGCTCCCGGAGCCGGCGCGGTCACGCGTGCGCTCGTTCATCCTGTGTCTTCCGCGGAGATGGGCCGTCGCTGCCAACACTGGACTCGAAGGCACGGGCCCTCCCCCAGCGGCGTCTTCAGGGCAAGGGCACGACGTGCGAGGCGAGAGCTCTGCCACCTCCTCGTCTTCGTCGAGGGGAAGGCATAGAGGGAACGCGCCGTACAGCTACGGTCCGGAGAAGCGGGACCCGCACCGCGATCGCGGCCCGCGTCCCGCGCCACTTCGCCTGCGCGGGGACCGACAAGAACGCATTCGAGGCAGACGAGCACCGCTACGGGCGGGGCGCCGCCAACGGTCGACGCTGCGAACCAGGCCGCACAGAAAATCATGACGCTCGCGACGGAGAGTCTGGACATGCTGCGTGGTGTGACTGCCGTCTTCAAGGACAGCTTGGAGCGCGCTGACATGTTTGTGTTTTTCCTTTTTCATAACTGTCTCTCACTGATACGAATCTCACTTTCAGCTGGGTTGAGCGCCTGCGCGTTGTCGGCCTCCAACGTGGTCAAAACCCAAACGCAGAAGGCGACGCCGACGCGGACCCGATGCTCAACTTCCGCGAGAACCAGCTCCCTCCCTTCCCCCTCCACTCCCGCGACCACCGCTCACGCACACCGTCGTCCCCGCTCTCCCCCTATGCGCCCCTCACCCCCACCACTCCCGGCACCGCCTCGCAATCGGGCTACTCCAGCCCGTTCTTCCCTCTCCCCCGTTCCTCAAGCGCAAGCTCTCTGACCGGCCTCCCACCGTTCCCCGGGCCGCTCAACCTCGCCCCGCCGCCGTTCGACGCGCCCTCGCCCGCGGGGGTGAACCTCGACCGGCTCTCGCTCTCGAGCGGCCACTCGGACGCGGGCTCGCGGCTCGCGACGCCCAAGAGCGCGCTGCTCGGGTTCGCGGCGGAGGGCGAGTACCTGTACCTCGACCGCGACCGGCACGGCGGCGCGCGCGGGGAGAAGCGGCGGAGCGAGGCGGACGAGGGCGACGCGGCGGTGCTCGCGGCGACGGCGCTCGCGGGCCTCGCGGGCGCGGCGAACGGGGTGCCGGCGAAGCGGATAAAGCAGGAGGAGCGCGAGGTCGGGATGGACGTCGACGGATGAGGCGGACGACCGAGCTCCTGAGGAAGGGGCGGAGGGGCGCTGGAGCTGGATACCGAACCCGCGCGCGCCGCCCGGTGCTGCCCGACTTGTTTCGCTGCGAGGGAGAGCCGGAGCCAGGTTGTGTGCCCCCGCCGGCCCCGGTCGCGGTGGCGTGCCGCGGTTCCCTGTGGGCCTCGCCCTTGTTTCTGTGCGTTGCTCCCGGTGAGCTGGTCGCTGAGGCGGGGCGGACGGGGCGGGCGCATGCGCTCGATGGGTGCGGCGCAGATCGCGCACACGAGGTCAGCGCCGCTGCCCGCACCGCGGCGAGCAGCCGCACCACTTTGCCCAACCTGGTGGGTTGAGGCGCGATACACGACTTGTATATATCCGGCGCAGGATGCGCCTTCTCCCCTTTGCGCTCTCCACGTACCTCTCGCACAAGTGCTATGACCCACGGACATCACGTACGAAGACATTCCCTCCCATCTATCCACACGCTCTGTATCTCCTTCGCGCGCGCTCGCGCATATTTCGCCGCCCTGTATTGTAGTAGTCGATACTCACGGCTCCCCGTCTACGGTGCTCGTCCTCTCTTTCTATCCTCTCCCCGCACTCCTCTCCGTGTCTCTGAGCCTCCTCAGCCTCTCCTTGCCTCTGCGACGCTCGATATTATTATCCCTGTTCCGTCCTAGTGTGTATCAGGAAAGCCGTAGTGCGGCATCTCCCGAACAGTGCGTCCTTCTTGCGTGAGTGCCTTGTTAGATGAATTCCATTGAGCTCGTCCCCAGAGCTTCACAAAAAACTCCGATGCCGTTATCCGGAGCCCCAAGCCATTCTCCTGGCGGATAGTCGGAGGGTATGGCAGGGCGTGCCCGGACCCGCCCGGACCGCGACAAGCGTCGTTGAATGTTCAGGCGCGAACCCGTGCAGATGTAACCAGGACTACGCGGGCCTGTGCCTTCGGACCCCCGCCCTAATCCTGGTCAACAGAGGCCGAAGAAGGCCGGTTAGACGTGCGCACGCGTGAGCTGCCCGGCTTCCCTGCAGGTCGCCTCTACAGCTGACTGCGTCACGAGCAAACCCTCCCCCAGGACGGCACCGCCCCTCGCGGCGATCCACGGCGCCTGCGGGCTCTGGTGCGCCCCTCCTTCTCTTCTCGCTCGCCGCGCGCCCCGTCTGGTAAAAAATCCGGCAGATGCTCGCACTAATACCGCCGCCGGGACCGACAGCTCCTCCCGCACGTGCGGCGCGCACCATGGACTCTGGCGCAGAAACCACGGATGAAAGAGAGGCGGACGTCGCCAGGGAACGGCAGCTGGCACATCACGCTCGGCCTACGCTCGGCTTTTTCGCGGCCCCAGGCGAGAGAGGTCGAGCCTCGCACCCCTGGCACTGGGATATAAGACTCGGTCGGCAGGGCGCAGAGGGGACCTCAACCCGCCCAGAAACAGGTCCTCGCCACCGACGCCGACATGTTCAGGTCTCTCGTCCTCCTCCTCGTCGCCGCGGTGTCCTCCGTGTTCGCCGCGAGCGTCGACGCGAGCGCGCTCGCGACGAACGCGACGCTCTCCTCGCGCGCGATCAGCAGCTTCAAGTGGACCTCGAGCAGCATCCTCATCCAGCCCAAGAGCGACGGGAAGGGCATCGCCGCGCTCAAGGACCCCTCGATCATATACTACAACGGCGCGTACCACGTCTTCGCCAGCACGGCGGTCGCCGCCGGGTACAACGTGAGTGCGGACGCGGGGCGAACGGGGGCGCGGCGCTGACCACCTCCGACTGGCGCAGATGGTCTACCTCACGTTCACCAACTTCAACAACGCCGAGAGCGCGACGTTCCACTACCTTGACGCGACCCCGATCGGCAGCGGGTACCGCGCGGCGCCCCAGGTACGCCGTGACCGCCGGCTGAGCAGTCTCGGGGGGACGAGCGGGACACTAACCTGACCCGCCTCCACGCGCAGGTGTTCTACATGTCGACGCAGAAGCTGTGGTACCTCATATACCAGGACGGCAACGCCGCGTACTCGACCAACTCGGACATCACGAACCCGTCCGGCTGGTCCGCGCCGAAGCACTTCTTCAGCAGCACTCCCAGCATCGTCACCTCGAACATCGGCAGCGGCTACTGGGTCGACATGTGGGTTATCTGCGACTCCAGCAACTGCTACCACTTCTCCTCGGACGACAACGGGCACCTCTACCGCGCCCAGACGTCCGTCGCCAACTTCCCGAACGGCATGGGCAACATGGTCATCGCGCTCTCGGACTCGAACCCGAACAACCTGTTCGAGGCCTCCAACGTGTACAAGGTCGGGAGCCAGTACCTGCTCATCGTCGAGTGCATCGGGAGCACCGGCCACCGCTACTTCCGCTCCTGGACGGCCTCGAGCCTGAGCGGCTCCTGGACGGCGCTCGCCGCGACGGAGTCGAACCCGTTCGCGGGCTCGAAGAACGTGCAGTTCTCCGGCACCGCCTGGACGCAGGACATCAGCCACGGCGAGGCCGTGCGCACGAACGTCGACCAGACGATGACGCTCCCCGACTGCGGCCCGAGCCAGTACCTGTACCAGGGCCTGCCGACGGGCTCGAGCGGGGACTACAACACGCTCCCGTGGAAGCTCGCGCTCCTCACGTCCACCACGGTGCGCGCCCACTCGCCGTCCGGCCGCCCGACGTATTGACTGACTCGACAGTGCACTTCATCCGGCTCTGGGGGGACGACGACGGCGCCGACCACCACGACCACCTCCGCATCCTCGGGGGGAACTGGGACGACCGTTCCCGTGTACGGGCAATGCGGCGGCATCGGCTACGCTGGGTCGACGACCTGTGCTGGTGGGTTTTTTTGTCTGCGTCGGCGTGTGCGGCGCGGTGCTGACGCGGGCGTGCAGCTGGCTCCAAATGCGTCTATTCGAACGACTGTGAGTGTCTCGCGCGGTCGTCGGTTCGCGAGCGCGGTTGTCTGACTTGGCGCAGTCTACTCGCAGTGCATTCCCTCCTGAGCGGTGGACGGACGGCGACGGGGTGTCTACGAGGGCGGAAAAAGGAATGGGTTTGTTGCTGGATTGCCGAAACAGCGAAATGAAGCGGACGAGAAAGCGTTTGATGTACAAGTGTGTATGGGCAGGAAGGAGACGAATGATGAGTGGGAGTTTGAGACTGCATCTCCGAACGAGTGCGACGGCGAGCCCCAGAGATGCCCACGTTGGCCCTTGTTCAACTTTCAACGTTCGACGCCCTGCCGCCTCGATTCGTTCACCGTTCTAAACGGTTTTGGTCCGCTTGTAGGACGTTCACGTTCCACAGCACGGGTCATTTTCGCCCCAAACGTGAGCCGTGGCTTGTTGCCCAACGAAGGCGGTGGACGGCGGATGGTGGACTCATCGGAGAGCCCGGGCGGGGCCCAACGTTCACTGCCGTCAAGTGCATGATCCCTCCTTCGAGCGCGTTGCCACTTTCAAGCAATCGGGGACCTGGGTCACCCATGTTGAGAATGGATCGGCTCCGAACGAAATCATCCTGCCCTCGCACAAACGTGAAGTAGAGTGGGTGTCGTCGGGGCTAACGAAGGATGACACTGGGTGAAAAACTTGAAGATCCACCGGTGTACGGCTGGCGGGAACAGCACTGTTAAAGTGCAGGCCTCGGGTCGAGCAAGTGTACGCAGAGTTCACCCGTGCAAAGCAGCAAATACCCCTGTGATTGTATACATATACACATCTATTCCGATAAAGCTGAGCTGATTTCACCTGTGCGTCTACTCACCAAACCCACCCATCGCACGCACCATCTCAACCAGCCTTCTATACTCCCTGAGGAGCTCGCCCACCTCAGACACCCTCAGGTCATCCTCCGCACACGTCATGAATCGGCTGTTCGGCGGCGCAATACGAATGGAGATCGGAGACTGTGAACGTGACTGAATGGGCGACTCGATGACCTTCGGCGCCGCGTACGAGGGCACGAGCAGCGAAGTGGGCCGCGACGTCGGAGGGGACGCCTTCGCACGGCTCTCATCAGCCACAGACCACACAAACATCGCGACCACGCACCTTCGCCACCTCGCCCTGGGCGCCGTGCGACAGCCTCCCAAGCCCCGGCACGCTCGCCAGCCGGTCCGCGAGGCTCTTCCTCCCGCTCGCACCCGTCCCAGAGGCGGCCCCCGTCGACTTGCGCCGCCTCGCCTGCCGGCTCCGCCGGCTCATCATGCTCTCGAAGCTCCGGATGCTCCGCGCGTCGTGCCCGTCCTCCTCCTCGTATTCGTCGTCGTCGTCGTCGTCCTCCCCGTCCTCGCTCTCCTCATCCTCCTCCTCTTCCCCGCCCGGGCCCATCGACCGACTCGACCCCGGCCGGCTGGGCACGTCGACCATCTGCTGGCCCTCCTCGCCCGGCGCGGGCGTCTTCGCGCGCCCGGGCAGCGACGCCGCGATGCTCGCGATCGAGAAGCCCGTGTCGCGCCGGAGGAGCCCGAACCGCGGCTGCGGCGCGTTCCACGGCGCAGCGCCCTGCGTGCTGTCGATCGGCGGCGTCGCGACGCCCTCCAGGTGCGGCGCGGGGGCGGCCCCAGGGACGGTGAGCGTCTGGCCGGGGAGGAGCGCGCGGAGGACGCCGAAGGAGGTGTCGACGACGCCGGTGAGCACCTTGTTCGCGGACCCGGCGAGCGCGTCGACTTGCTGCTCGACGCGCCCGCGCAGGCTCGAGGTTGACACCCGGGGGGAGCCGCCGTCCGAGCCGGGGCGCGAGAAGGGGATGGGAGTGAGCTCCGCGGTGCTGTCGCGTGCGAGAAGGGTTAGCGGCTGCTTATTGTGCGGATGCATGAGGAGAAATAAGTCGTCGAGGCGCGTATCCATGGGCACAGACTGCACTGCGGCGGCGTCCGCCAACTTCCTGTAGCCGCAAAACATACCTGATCACCATCTTCTCACTATCTCCGAGCCCGAGGGCAGCGAGGTCGACGTTCTCCAAAAATTCCGCGACGGCCATGAGGTTGATGAGACAATAGCCTTCTTCGCCTCCGGCCGCCTTCTCTCGCCGGAAGCGCTGCGTGTACAGGAGGTGCGAGACTAAGTGTGGCGGGTTCGCCTTCACGACTGCGAATATCATCAGCGGGAGGATGATGTCGCCGGACACAGGAGTCGGCGCTGAGGCCGTCGAGGGCGTTTCCGGAGGAGGCGAGACGGTGAGGATAGGGGACGCAGAGCGCGCGGAGTCGTCGCTGAGCAGCGAGGCGTTCTCTGCGGCTGGCTCGAGAGGCCGGTCGGACTCCTCGATGGGCGAGACGACGACTGCCGGAGGGGGAGACACCGCGCGATCGGCTTCTAGATCCTCGTCTTCGGGGTGGACGTCCTGGCCAAATGAACTGGCCATTGGGGTCTTGTCATCCAAAATCTCATCCTCGGACTTGAGCCGCAAAGGTGGCAGCCTTGACAATCCCTCTGCAACAGTTGTGAGACGGGGCATCCAACTCACAGGTGCATGGACAACGCACCGACGAGAATCTTGTGAACTGCTACCAGCGTAGCCGCTTTGTCAGCGGGTGAACGACAGGCAGCATCCAGTTGCATCAGGGCTGATAAAGACGTTTAAGCCAAATTCCATCGAAGATGTCTTCATGGACTCACTCTTTCCGCAGGCCTTGATCAGGGAATCGACCTCTCTTCCAGCCAAACCCACCTCGACGCCAAGGTGAGCCAGGCCAAGGTCCAAGAGATTGACTGCGGCGATGCGACTAGACAGAGCCTCATCGTGGGACCCGTCATCTGTCCCTCGGGGCAAGAAGAGCCTGGATGCAATATCAGAAATCGACACCTTCGCATACCATGCTCAACTCACCTGTCATAAAACAATGAACATACGGTCTTCTCCACGGCCTCCATCATGCTGTTCACCCATCTCGACTTCGGGGTCTCTTCATCGTCGTCGTGCTTCGAGACCTGCTCCTCCGTCTCATGCAGCGCCTCCTTCTCGCCCTCAGGTTCTCCTTCGCTCCCGCTCCCGCGCTGCCCCCGGCGGGTCCACATCCTCCCTTTCTCCTTCTCCTTCGCCTGCTCTTCGTCATACCCCTTCTCCAGCTCCTCCTCCAAGTCATACATAAACTCCTGCACCCTCCTCGCGACCTCGTCGATCCCTCCGCCGTCGACCGCATCCAACAGATCCCCCGCTATCTCCCACATCGACCCGTCCGACCCGCCCGCGCCACGCCCATGTCCAGACACGCGACGCGTCCCCGAAGCGGCAGTGGCAGCGGCAACAGGCGCAGCCCCCGCGCTCCCATACGCAACCGGGGCCATCCACCACGTCCGCTCGAGCACCCGCTCCCGCGCGAACGCGGGCACGTCCGCCGCCGCGAGCGCGGCCTCCACCTCCCCGCGGAGCGCGCCCGAGATCTCGCGGAGCACCTGCGCGCGCTGCACGCGCCCCGCGAGCACGTACGCCGGCACGCTCAGCGGCGCCGCGTGCTCCCCTGGGACCGGCGCGGACGCCGTCGCGGGCGGAGCGGAGGGGACTCCGCCGGGGGCAGCGCCACCGCGGGCGCGGTCGGGCTCGCAGGGGGGCTCGCGGGCGCGGGCGTCGCGCGCCCGAAGAGCGACGCGAACGGGTTCGAGAGCCGCGGGCCGACGGCGGCGGGGGACGCGGTGGCGAGGGGCGCGGGGCGCGCCGTGGGCCGTGGGGGCAGCGGCGGCCCTTTCGCGAGGGACGCGGGGCGCGGGGGCAGCGGGAGGCTCGACGTGTGCGCGTGCACCGGAAATGCGGGGTAGGACGGGGCGCTCTTTGAGTTGCGTCGGGGGCGTGCGTCTGCGGGGTCGTGCGGGGGCGGTGAGAGCGGTTTGGGAAGCGGCGCGAGCGAGGTGAATGCGGAGGCGCGTGTCGCGGGCGAGAGGAGGGCTTGGAAAGGCTTCGATGAGGGAGGGAGGGTCGATCGGATCGTCAGTACGTTACTGAAGTCGCATCACGCCGGAGGAGGCACGTATCATCTATTAGCACGCTATCTCGTACAAGGCAACATTCAACGGCGTACTCGGTGATAGACCCTCTCAGTCCGGACAGAGTGATCACGCTGGTGACTCTAGAACCCGCTCCAGCATCACAGAAAGCAATGTGATCTTTGATGAATTCAGGGGTAACGGGGACGTTCGAAGGATGCGGATCTTTGGGCAAAAGAAGCGTGGCCTGTACCAATCCCAAAACCGTCGGTATACGAATGCGAGATCGTAGGTTTGCAAACGCACCTTGCCATCCGTAACCGCATTCCAAAGATCATTCCACTCTGCTGCACGATCCACCTCCAGCGCGAACCGCTCCAGTATCATCCAGCCCGTGCTCGCTGCATCCAGACCTGCCTTTTGTGCCGCAGCCTTCAGGTTCATGAGCTGAAGACGGTTGGCCGCATCGCGATCGGGATGTGTAGGCTGCGAAGTAGTCCCAGTTGCGGGTGTGGTGGTAGCAGGAAGAGGGGCACCGCGCTGTCGAGGAGTATACGGAACGTACTTCGGTGGTACGGCTGGTGCTGGGTCTCCCGATGTGGATGAAGAACTACCCGACGCTGGAGGCGCCGCTGACGGGAAGTTTGAAGACGTTGGAGACGGTGAAAGGAGGGGGTGGGCGGTAAGGCCCTCGAAGGAGCCTGTACGGGGCACCGGAATCCCGGAACGTCCTATAGAACCCGTAGGGAAGAGTCCATCGCGTCGCGTCATGGCAACTGAGGGGCCAGTCACAGCTCGAGTAGCAGGGTTAGGTTGTTCTAAGGATGATAGGAGGTCAGTTTACAGGAAAGTTAACCAGCAATGCGAAAGCAGTTCTGCTTTGGCATCTCCAAAGACCCGCTCTCTTCGTAGTGCGTGCACTATGCGTACGCATCCACTTCTGACATGAATTCCCCCAACCTTATCTTCTAACGGATGGCACAAAGCAGGCAGGGGAGCTACTCACAACTGCTGGAATGCACGCGCACAGGTCTGTGCTGCATATAGCGAGTGAATTGAATGTGACAAATTGTGGCTTGAGTGGGTGTTCCAGAAGCAAGGAAGCGTTGGGGGATGCAGGATGTCCGAGTGAGTGTGGCAAATCGTCAGCAGCGTTGCCAGCGGGTGAAGAGCGTCGAGAGTTAGTCCAGCGTCGGACGACAAGTCCGTGCAGAGGGATGTCCATTCGCCATTGATGAGATGGTCACGTGGAGAACACACGGCGCTTCTCTGGCTGAAACACAATCCGATTTCAGTCAACGTGCATATGTGCTGACCCGCGTGCGCACGGTCACCTGCGTCCTGCGGTTTATAATAAGCAACGCATGTCGCCGACTTATCATAAGATCTTGAGACACTGAAACCGAGATGCAGCATGAGTTCAATATCAAACAAACTCACCCGACACGGTCGGAGCTCGTGGCAAAGGTTCCAACTTGATTCAGTATGCTCGATCCACTCATTTGTCCCCGTACCGTGCTAAGTACTCTTCGTACGTACTCTCGCCACGATCTCAAAGCGTCTCGCTTGCAGCAGCACTCGTTCGCCGACGGAACTCCCCGAACAGGTCGTAAACAGTTCGTAACACACCTGATGGAACACCCGCTTCCCGCCCCGCGTACGCCCCATTCTTCAGCCTGCTATACCTGACGAACAATGGACGTACTGTACTGACAACGGGACGCAGGCTTCTCGCCCTAGCCGTTTTCAGCAGATATCACTTGGCTCGGTAAAGTCCAGCGAAGCTTCGCGCTCTGATGTCGAACTGGTGGCTACACGTCCCGATACCGGACCCTCTCTTCCCTGGATCGCAGCCCGCTCGTCCGGGCCTGGGGTGGAAGCGCAACGGACGGTCGCTCCCGATGGTCCCGGCACCCCGCTGATGATGATGATGATGATGATGATGATGTAATCATGCCAGTACTGTAAGTATCTTCGTAGAGCTAGGTAGTCCCGGCACCCCGCGCGGGGCGCCACGCATGCGCTCAATTCCTAGGCCTCCAGCTTGATACCTGCATTGTATCATCGCTGGTGAAACGTCGAGCCAGCCGCCTGCGGTCAGCCGCTCCTCGCGGTTGTGGACGTGCCAGCTGGCGCGGCGCGAGTCGTCGCCGGTCGGGTCTGCCAGGGTCTGCCGCACCTGCAGTGGCGCGACGCGCGGTGCTCGAACATCCAACGAGAACGCTGACGGCATTCGAGATTGCTCGGTTGGTGGCATCCATGAATATGTCTGCACTTCCACCCGCGAGCCCCGCAGTCCCAGCCTTCCACCGATCCTCGCCAACGACCCGCGAACACGGTTCGCAGAGACCGTGCCCACGGAGGGCGACGACCGGAGCACAACAGCAAGTGTCGAGCTCCGTCCCCAAATTGTTGAGCCCACGGTGCTCGACGGCGTTATTGTCGCACGTCACCCTTCCGGACCATCGCCGTCCAAGCTTGCCGACCCGCGAGGCTCTTGTGGTCGCGAAACACCGATGTTCTTGGGGGTTCCGCAGTCACGCCGGCACGCACAGAGCCGACGCCAGACGTGCATGCACGACCCAAGGCACGCGCACCCCGCGGCCGACGTCGGGAAACACCACTTTCTATTGAATATTGAACTCCCGGCATGAGGCGGGCCAAGCGAGAGCACAACGCTCGAATGTGATGCACTCGAGGATGTGTTCTTTCGCGGCGCAGGCGTCTGGGCCCAAGTCTGGGCCTAGTCCGACGGTACATACGCGGCGGGCCCCGCCCCTCGCTCTCAATCCGGGCGACCGCGGCGGGCGGCGGCGGGCGCGGGTCCTGGCAACCCGCCGTCACGACTACCGACCGGCCGCCGGATTTTAAGCTCCCAATAACCTCGCGTCGCGCTTCCCTGGTCCCCAGCTGTCTCCGGTCGACGTTGAATATTGAATATTGAAACGCGACGGACCCGCGCGCGGACCGTCGACCGTGGCGAGCGTGACCGGGGAAAGCGCGACCGGGGCGCACGACGCGTCGCGAGCGTCCGTGACCGCGTCGCCGAGGAATCGAATGCGAAGTCCCGACCCGGTGCGGAGGGAGCGTCAGCACGTCGCGAGCCGACGGGCACGAAGCGCCTGCGAACACCCGCTTGCAACGTCTGGTCGCGTGCAGAGGCTTTCGCCGGGGGCGCGCAAGCTCCGGACCCTCGCCACGGCGCACGCGCGCTCGGGTGCGCGCGTCGAGGCGTCGCGCGAACGTTCTCCGTCGAAGCCGCGGTGCAGCCGGGGCTTCGCGCGTCCTGTTCTGCGAGTGCGCGTGGCCGGTCACCTCGGAGCGAAGGCGCGCACAGAGTCGCCACTGCTATCGGCTGCCGACTGAGACGTCTTTCACCAGCTCCCGCCCGATCCCGAGCACGCGGGCTCGCCGCCTTCGAGGCGCCGAGCGCGTGCGTTTGCGAGGTGGCGGCGCGTCGTGGAACGTCTGCCTCGAACCCCGACGCGGCGCCTGCGCAGAATCGTGGCGGGTGCAGCCGCCTGGCTAGTAGACGGGCGATGAATGTTTGCATCCCGTCCCATTTCACCGAACACTTGAGGCTCGGAGCGCGCGCGTTGGGAGTATGTGCTTGTGTTTTACACAGATGTGTCTGATGGGGTTGGTACTGGCGTCTGTTCATGTGTGGATAAGTGGCATCTCCTAGCCAGATCTGCGTCCGCACAGCAGACCGTAGACCACGCAGGTGCGGAACGCGCATAGGAGAAGTTCCATGTGCGTCTCGATCGCAGACGCTTGCACCGCGAACACGAGACGCGAATCGAGTTGCAGTGGCGGTCCCTCTACGTCTCATTTCTGTCCTGTTCACAGCAATCCCTATGCGCATCCTCCTTCACGGTCCGCGCGGTCCGCACGAGGAGAGCCCTGTGCTCGAGGAGTCCGCCCGAGCCCGTTCCCCGTTATCACTTGCGAGG
>NW_025954524.1:0-25037 GCF_022376455.1 Epithele typhae | reverse complement strand
AGGTCACGGGCTCGAACGTGACCTCGGTCGCGGAGCACGCGGTGATGAGCATGCTCGTGCTCGTGCGCAACTTCGTGCCCGCGCACGAGCAGATCGCGCGCGGCGACTGGCGCGTCTCGGACGTTGCGCGCAACGCGTTCGACCTCGAGGGCAAGGTCATCGGCACGCTCGGCGCGGGGCGCATCGGGTACCGCGTGCTGGAGCGCCTGACGGCGTTCGCTCCGAAAGAGCTGCTGTACTACGACTACAACCCGCTCCCTGCTGGTGAGTGCTCGCTCGTGTGTGCGCTCAGGTTGGGAGACGCTGACGGCCGTTCCGGCTTTGTAGACGCTGTGGCCAAAGTCGGGGCGCGTCGGGTGGAGGACTTGGAGGAGTTTGTGTCGCAGTGTGACGTGATCACCGTCAACGCGCCTCTGCATGAGGGCACGAAGGGGCTGATCAACGACCTGCTCAAGCACTTCAAGAAGGTAAGCTTCTATCTGTTACCTCCAGTACGTGAGACCGACGGTCATTTAGGGCGCCTGGCTCGTGAACACCGCGCGTGGAGCAATCTGTGTCGCCGAAGACGTCGCGGCAGCGGTCAAGTCGGGGCAGCTGAACGGGTACGCAGGCGACGTGTGGAACGTGCAGCCCGCGCCCAAGGACCACCCGTGGCGGCAGATGAAGAACCCGCTGGGTGGGGGGAACGGGATGGTGCCGCACTACTCGGGGACGACGCTAGACGCGCAGGCGCGATACGCGGCAGGGACGAAGGAGATCCTGGAGAACTACTTCGAGGGGAGGCCGCAGAAGCCAGCGAACGTAATTTTGGGCCCCGGTAAGCCTTTGCTTGTCCTCTCGTGCGTGCGGCATATTCTGACGTGTCGGGATGAACAGGCAAGTTCGTGAGCACCTCTTGTCAGTATTTGGCTTCATCTCTGTCACAATCCCAAACTAATCATTTGTGCTGCAGACGGACAGCGTTGACCAGGCGATCCGTGATAGATAGAATGCAATGTGTAGAGTACCGAGAATCTATGTTTCCGCTCGTGTTGTACTTACGTTGTGCGAGTGGTATATGTAGACGCTGGTGCCAGACAAGGCAGGCGGCCCGCCTCTTGCCCTCGGGCCTCGCTGCTCTCGTCTGCGCCCACTCTCGACCGGCGTTCACCACGTCCACCGCAACCCCGCAGTCGCACACACCGGGGGACACGCGACATGACTCCCGCTGCCACCCTCGGCGCGGGGCAGTCACGGGGCCCGTCGCTCGAACGTCATGCGTTCCCCGCCTCGCTCTCCAGCCCCCGGCCCACTCGCCCCGCTCTCTTCTTGCCCTCACCCTCGTCCCTGCCCACTCTATTCACTATCCACCCTCTGCTCCACGACGACGAGCCTCATGACTGCGCCGGAGAGTGAGCGCGTCCTTCTCCCGCCCGCTGACTTCGCGACTGATCGTCCCCACTGCCTTCTCCCTTCAAATGTCCTCACCCAGAACAACCTCCTCCTCGCGGTCCACCCGCAGAGCAGCGTCACAAGGCCGTGCTTCCACATTCTGCGGCGCGCTATCCCGCTGCGTTCTCCCTTCGGTCCCGTCGTAAGTCCCTGTCCTGCTTTCCATAAAGCCACTCCAACCGTCTTCCTCCCCTCCAAGCGTCGCCATCCCACGCATTCCTCATGGGCTCCTTCGTCCTGCTTCTCGCCTCTATTCTTGCCTCCTGGACTTTGCTCTCCAGGGAGCCCCGCGTCCACGCTCTCGAAGATGGGGTCGCCAAGCTGCCGGGTGAGCTCCTTCTAGCCTTCGACTGCGCACGAGCTCAATCACTCCGTCGTCCAGTCCTCGGGTACAACAGTGAGTTTCCGACTTCGCTTCGCGTATATATTCGTCTTCTTAGTCTCCATCTCGCCAGCTTGGAATGCCTACGGTGTGAGTGACCTTCGTCTCAACCCGTAGCCTCCCTATCTCACGCTCGGTCCCGCCAGTGCGGCATCAGCGAAGCCGCCGTCCTCTCGGATGCCCACATGCTAGTCTCGCTCGGGCTCAGGGTCCGTGTCCACTCCCGTCGTCTTCTCTCGTCGCAGATCTCTCACCCCTCGGCAGGACGTCGGCTACACTCACGTCAACATTGACGACTGTTACGCCGAGAAGAACCGCAGCGCGTCGGGCGACATCGTTGCCAGTCCGTCCTTCTCTCCCCATGTCTCTCCGTCTCCACGTGGTCCTAATTTTGTCTCCTCTCCCTAGGTGCTGCGCGTTTCCCGTCCGGGATGAACAACCTCACCGACCAGATCCACGCTCTCAACATGTGTGTCCTAGCTTCTGCGCGATGTTCGAATCTGCCACGCTGATCGTTCGGTCACAGGAAAGCGGGAATCGTGAGTGACTCACGATTCGCATGAGCATACAATCTGATTATCCTTCTAGTACAGCGACTCCGGCTGGTACACATGTGCGCATTACCCCGGGTCCTACCAGAACGAGTACAGGTACTGTGTCTTGTATGCGCATGTAGTCACTCCACATTCGTTCCTTACTTTACACGACAGAGATGCGAAGCTATTCCAGGACTGGGGATTTGACTATCTGAAGTAAGCTAGTCCTACCCCCTCGCGGTGTTAATGTGCTAACCCACATTCTCGTCAGGTTCGACAACTGCGCTAGTACGTCTCCAGCTTCAGCTTCCTCTCGAATCGCAGCAAACTGAAAATGTGGAACTCAGTTCCTTATGATGACATCATTCGCCAAGGCATTGTCGGGAGTCCGTTTACTCCCTTAATCATCGGTCGCACTATGCTCATCGTAATCCCTAGAGTACGAGCGCATCGCCACCGCGATTGCGCAGCTGGCACAAGACACCGGAAAGCCGCCTCTTATTCTCTCCCTTTGCGAATGGGGGAATGTGAGTGTCGATCACGCTAGCAACCATGTCACCAACTCATGTTCCGTAGGAGCAACCGTGGCTGTGGGCGAAGCGCTTTGGCCAAAGCTGGCGCGTGAGTCTTCCTTTCATCTGGTGCATTTGTTGGCTCTAACAGCCATCCTAGACTACGGGCGACATCAGTCAGCGTCTTTTCTTCTGGCCACTGATTTCGTGGATCCTCATAGTTATCTTTGAACAGACACTAGCTGGGGGTCGATCACGAGTATAATCAACCAGTAAGAACCTTGATGCTCTCTTGTCATCGAGGACTCATCGTCCATCGCTCCAGGAACTCGTTCATCACATGGGCATCGGACTTCTTCGGCCACAACGACATGGACATGGTATGTCTCGATGATAGCTTCTTTACCTTGCATTCCTCTCGCTGACACGTGGTCGTTGTAGCTTGAAGTGTATGATGTGCTTGAACATTGACACGTACTCTAGGCGCTGATCCTTCCACTTCCAGCGGGAACTCGGGCATCACGCACGAGGAAGCTAAGACACACTTCACGGCCTGGGCCCTCATGAAGTCTCCCTTGCTGATCGGTACCAATGTACGCCGCTTTCGACGAACTTTCAAGTCGAGCTTTTTGCTGATATGTTTCGGCAGTTGTCGGCGATCAGCCAAGATAACCTGTCCATTTTGAAAAACCAAGAGATACTCGCCATCAACCAAGACCCTGTTGTGGGAACGAGCGTCTCGCCGTTCCGCTGGGGCATCAACGTATGTCGTGGTTCACACGAGGAGAATGCCGCATTCTAAAAGGATCCCATCACAGCCCAACTGGGTCAGCAACAGCACCCACCCAGCTCAGTACTGGAGTGGGGAGAGCCAGAACGGCACCGTATTCATGCTCGTGAGTCCTGCGCAGAGCGTCACCCAATATACAAACTTATCTTGTCACAGATCAACACCCTGAGCAAGCCAGCCGACATGTTCTTCAGCCTCACTGAGTCACCCTGGATCCGTGCCGGCCGCCAGTACGCCGTTCGCGTAAGTCCATCCTCCCACACCTTGCCGTGCTCGTCCTGATAACGACTCGCACCTAGGACCTCTGGACGCACACCGACAACGGCACCGCCATCCGCAACTTCACGGCGAAAGCCGTGCCCGCGCACGGCGTCGTCGCGCTCCTGCTCACCGACGCCGGCGACGAGCCGCCCAACTCAGGGCCGCCTTGCGCCGTCCTGCAGTGGTGCATGGACAAGAACGGGACGCTTGCGCCTGGTGCGTGATGGATCTGGGGTCGAGTTAAACGGATGTAAGGCGTGTGCAACGGCGTAGTATATACTCGTGTACTACAGAAGGCGAATGAATTGCTATGGAATGTGGATCATTGCACTCGGTTGGTTACCGACGGGCGTTGAGAACTCGACGCACAAGATAGAGTACGAGCTGTCTACGCGCGGCAAGCATAGCAGGGAGCACGCAAACCACAAGTCGACCGACTACCTCTACTGACGATCGCCTCCGACACGAGCAGGAAAGGTCGACCACCTTGGGGGGCCCGCCGCTGCACCTCGTGCCCTGCCGCTTCCTGCGAGAAGAGCGCGCGCGACGTGGCGCGACGTGGCGCGGAGGACGTTGAGTACGCTGAAGAAGGAGCAAAGAAGCCGTACGCGGGACCTGGAAGAACGAGGATGCGATGTTCATCCAGTGTCCATCGGGTTGGCCTGGCGCTTCGGCTTCGGCTGTGCCTCCTTGTTGCGAGCTTCGTCACTGCCGCCCATCGGCTCTTCCTTCCACTGAATCAAACAGGTCGCACCTCGCATCACGGCTCCAACTCAGTCTACCAAGAGGCTTCAGATCTGCGTCTGCCCAAACGGCGAGAATCACTCGGGGCGAAGCCGTGCATTCCATCAACTCACACGTCAAACGTGGGACGAGTCTGTAGTCAACCAACTTCTGGCCAAAAAACTTCCAGTCTGGCCGCCGTACCTGCTCCGATATCTCAGAACATACAATTCGCGGTTGTTCATGCTCTGAAAAGCTACCCGAAAACAGCAGCTCAGGGCCAAACTCTCTATAGAGTTCGTTGACGGCGTCCCTGCTTGCGTGCAGAATGTGTCGACCATCTTCATCGAATGTCCCGATCACGAACCTGCCAAGTCTCCAAGTAGCCTGAGAACTCGACTTTCCCCCTCCCCAGCTCTTCCCCATGAGCTTTCTCTTTCCTTGACCGCTGTCGTCCATGTACCATGCTCTCTCTGGCAACACCTAGCGCACAAGATCCAACTCCGGCAGGCTGCTGTGTCTATGCCAACGACACCCGCGTGTCGTACTCCGGAACGTGGACCCCGACAAGTACCCTTCTGGGCACCTTTCCAGACGGCACTTGGGGCGTCCAGCTGATGGGTACCGCCCACGACGGCTCAACAGCGTCACTCACCTTTGTCGGTACGTCTATGTCCAAGCTCATACCTCAACTATCTCATTTCAGTGACACCGTACAACCGCCTTAGGAGCGTCCATCACAGTACGAGGCGCACGCCTTGAAGACGTCCCTGCGAACGCCTCCTTCGCCATCGACGACACGTCCAGTACATTCCTGACGCCCCACACAGCACGATCGACATACCACTCCGACATCCTCTTCCAATCGCCTCCTTTGCCCCTCGGTGTGCACACACTCCGAATAACCAACCACCTCGACCATGGCCACGCACTATTCCTAGCATCCTTCACAACCACCGCGAACGCCTCTGACGCCTCGCCCACTCCACAACCGCAGGCTAGGATTAACCTTGCCGTCACCGTCGGTGCCACTGTCGGAGGCGCAGTTGTCGTCTCCGGCCTCGCCATCCTCGTCTTCTGGATCTACCGCGCGCATCGGAAGATGGGCGAGCGCCACCGGTACACGGCAGCACCAGGTCAGCCCTCGTCCCTCCTCCTTCCCAACACACCGCTCACTACTGACGGCGGCACAGGCCCATCCACAGCCTCACGCCTCGTCGGCCTCTCCAAACGCACCTGCTGCTTCTGCCGCAAAAAGGCGCCGCGAATCGCCGCTGGCGCTCCGGCGGAGCGCGCGGCGCCCTGGCGCATGCACTACCGCGCGCACCCGTCCGACGGCTCGATGGCGATGCGCAAGGACGAGCCGTACGATTTCACCGAGCTCGACATCCTGCCCGCGAGCCGGGGCCGGTCTGTCGCAGGCTCGCCCCTGCCCGCCGCCGCCGTGTCCGTCCCGCGCTGGCCGCGGTCCGTCGTGCGTGCGCGGCCGCCGCTCCAGACTGCGCTCGACGTCGAGATCGTGGACTACCGGCTGTCGCTCGCGTTCGATCGGCGTTCGTCGCCGTCTGGGGGGCGGGCGGAGTCTGATCTGCATGTCGTGTGAGGTTGTCGCTTCGGCTTCCGTGTGTCTCCTATGCACGCATGTATGGAAATGAAATGTGATATATGATCACTGGTCCTGGTCGGCTCTGGGCGCGATGCCTATCGCGCGCCAGACCGGCGAGAACGACTGCAGAAAACAAACACAAAATGTACTACAGCCCCCAACCGCCGTCGTACGCCACGCGCACATATCAAACTTCAAAAAACCGCAAGGGCACGAAACCCTCCCCACAAACCCTCCCCTCCACTGGCCGGACACTCTCCGCCCCTCGTACGACCCCCGCAACCCTCAAGGCCTCAGCGTCGGACCGCGCCGCTCAGAAGCCTCGAATCTTGACACAACCACGCACGCCGCTCAGTTCGGCCCTGCACTGCACTGCGTCGTCACCGCCGGGTCCGCACACGCCGGGCCCGAGTTCGCGGGCTCGTCCCCCGCGTCCTGCAGAAGGAGCGCGACGACGCCGTGCGCGGGGACCGCGCGCGCGGTGAAGCTCCGCACGGCCGTCCCGTTGTTCGTGTGCGTCCACAGGTCCTGCTCGCGGTCGCCAGGGTGAGTGTCCCGTCCGCACGCGACGCCGAGCGAAGGGAAAACACACGCACGCGGACCGAGTACTGCCGGCCGAGGCGCAGCGAGGGCACCTCGTAGAACGAGAACGCCATGTTCGCCGCCGCAGTCCCGGTGTTGATCTGCCCGCGCGGTTCGTCAGCATGATGGCCATGGATGGACCGATCCGCGGGGGGCGCCAGACGTTGACGGGGAGGACGGACTGACCATCATGACGACCGTGCCGTTCTGCGTCTGCCCGCTCCAGAACTGCGCCGGGTTCGCGGCGTTGAACGTCCAGAAGGGGCGCTGTGCGTTTGGGCGCTGTCAGCGTCCCGGAGGACCGGAGGGTGAGGAAGCGACGTGACGTACGTTCCCGCCCCAGCGGAAGGGCTGGACGGCCTTGCCGACGACCGGGTCCTGGTTGATCGCGATGATCTCCGAATTCTTGAGGATGGAGAGGTCGCGGGCGCTGATCGTCGAGAGCTGCGGGGTTCGGGTCGCTCAGCGTGCGCTCCGGGCGTTCAACGAGGGTGGTGTACGTACGTCCGCGACGTACAGGAGCGGAGACTTGAGCAGCGCCCAGGCGGTGAAGTGGGTCTTGGCCTCGTCAAACGTGAGGCCTCCCGTGCCGCTGTGGACGACGTTAGCTCTGGCACGGTCGGTGGGAGATGGCCTGTGCCTACACGCGGATCTGTCCACCGACACCGTCAATCGATTGCTCCGAAAAGAGTGCGGCGGACTCACCAAGTCCAAGTCGCTATGTGCGTAAAAGTCGCTGGACCATGAAGTGAACGAAGCGCTAGAAAGGTCGCAGTGAGCATCGGTCCCAGTAGTACTCGTAATATGAACGCTCACTTGTTGATGATGCTCGCGACCGACGCCCAGGTAGCCTCTGCGCTCTCAAGTCAGTCGGACAGCCCCATGCACACCATTGCGACCTACGATCGTTGGAGCCCGCCTGGTGCATTTTATTGTGAGTCACTCGCTCTCCGCCCCAAGCACGCGAAAGCGACTCACCCTCCAGCTGTTACCGATTGAAGGTGCCCAGATGTAAGGTTCGTGCTACGTCGGGGATGCTCAGCGAGACGACTTGGCAGTCCAGAGTGGTGTGACGCTTACCGCGGCCCCGCCCAAGCTGAGGAACATTGGGGTTCGGAAGAACTCCTGAGAAACCTGCGCGATGGCGTCCGCAGTGCGCTGGTAGACTGCGTGTGCATGTCACCGGTCAGGGAGTGTAAAAATGAATGAAGGAGACGGATCGAGAAACTCACGTCCGGCAGGGCCCTCGCGGCTGACGTCGTCGAACGGAGCTATCAGCTGGTGAGACTCCGTCCGATGCATTCATACAGAGTGGTAGAGGCCTCACGGAAGCAGCCAACCAATCTATAAGAGAGCGGTCAGCGCGTGAAGCTCTGTGCGGATCGACGACCACGCACTTGACATAGTCGAAGCCCCAGCTGATCTGCCACTGCTGGACATCCCTGTGCGCGATGAAATGAGCACAACGCGCACCATTGTTTGAATGCAAGAAGCTGACTCACTTCAGTTCGTTCGAGAACGAGCCAGGCTGCACCCCATCGCAGAAGAACCACCCGGAGCTCCCGTACTGGGAAAAACGTCATTTAGTCCGTCAACACGACTCTGTTCGAAGACGGAGCTCACAATTCCCGCCTTCCTGAAGACACCAAAACCAGATTAGTTCCACACTCGCAACAAGAGGCGCTAGAAGCAACGCACAAGTCGAGCGAGTGGATGAAATCCGTAAGGGCCCGCATTCCGCTGGGGAACCGCCCGGGGTCTGCGCAACACCACTGCCGTCAGATCATCCTCTCCACCACGGAGGAGCCAACCCGCTCACCAGCGACGAGCTCCCCGTCGGCGCCGCGGTTGGGGATCGCCCAGCCACTGTCGAAGTTGACGTAGCTGTAGCCAAGGTCCTGGAGCGGCAGCCACAGGTCAGGGCACCGTACGTGGGGGAAACGGCAGCGGCGAGCGTGCACTCACGCGGAGTCCGAGCGTGGCCATGAGGTTGGCGGCCTCGCGCATGGCCGCTTCTGTGAGATTCGCCTGCGCAGGACATCGTCAGTCATTCGAATATTCCTAGCCGGGATGGACAGAGGGATGGCGCACCTTTGGGAGGCTGAGCGCTGTCGCCCGAGACACGCTGTCAGGATAAGTAAAACTTCAAGGTGGGGCGTGACGTACAGTTGAAGCCCATGGCTACAAAAAGGGAGGCATGAGCTGCAATTCTACAGCTCGGAGGGTGAAGCAAAGGACGAACCAGGCAGCTTCCCGACGCCGTTGTCGAGCGCAAGGACAGCGGTGGGGAGCTTGGCGAGGCCCACGACGACACCCGCAAGGGCGCCGAGACGACTGAACGAGAGCATGTTGAAGTAGAGCAGTGGGTCAAGACGTGCCAAAGAACTTGCGCGCGGTGCAGCGAGCGAGCTCTGGCCCTACCTCCACCCGCTCCCCGGGCCTTTGTACCACTCAACCACCTGCCCAACACCCACAAACACCGCCCGGAGTTTTCGCCTTTCGAGCATCTGTTGGCGTCGCGCCGCCTGCCTGACGTCTGCGATGCATGGACGTGCGCCCCGAGCCCCACTAACCGACGCTTCCTCGTACTTGGCGCACCCGCTAGGCCATCCTCGTCGCCTGAACCATGCACGCGGCCCATCGCTGCTGTCGATGAGGTTCACCGGGTACAAAAAGGAACCCCGCAAGCACTAAGGACCAGGCTAGATGCTATTTCGTGGAGCTCGCGAACGGCCTCGTGTCCCATAGCGGCGCCCGCTTTCTGTGGGATCGGAGTGCAGTGGGTCCTAGGACAACGCGGGGCAGGGAAGAGTCCGACGGTATTAATTCAGAGGAAGACGTCTGACTCAAGCAGCTGAAGAACGCACCCGGCGAATGGTCGGGAAGTCCCAACCGAGGCACGGCGTCCGCCTGATGGGACTTGACGCCTCGGCGCAAGTAGTATGTTGCGAGTTGGTGGGATCGTCTCGCCTCATCACATATCTATGCTCTTGAAGTGTTACCCGGGGAGCGATGCAGTGACGGCGGATCTACTTCATGCGATTCAATCAAGAACACATCTTCCTCTCATACTTTGCGTGTGTAGCTGTTGAAGGGGCGGTCAGCGTCGAGAAGCATGCAAATGACTCGGCCTGGCATCCGAAACAGGTTCAGCGATGTCGGAGTTGAACGTTGAACCAGGGCTTGCGTGTCTTCCGATCAACACTTCTTCTTTGCATGACATGTTTTGCCGAATGACACTCTGCGCAGAAGTGAAGTCCATGTCTACCATTGAAATGGACGACTCACCTCTCTACAAATACATACCTCAAGTCCAAGTTCCAAGCCCCGGTCCAGGTTCCAAATCAGCCGACCCACAATGTCAAACGCCGAGCCCGGGCCGCGATGCCCTCCCGCGCGCCCACAGTGCACACCGCCGATAGCGATCGGCCCATCCTCCCGTCGCGAGTCCGCGTCGGTAGTGATGAGCGGGCCGGGGTGTCGCTTGACACGATACGAGCACACAGCAAAGCACATGCGGGAACCTGGAAAAAAAGGAGACAGATAGATATACTACGCTAGAGCTGGCAAGGACGACGGCGGCGACGGATCCGAGATACATACACGCCGTCCGTTCGCGAGAGGAGGACCCGGATCTGTACACATATACACCACCACGACACGCACAAGACTTGGACAGACGACACCGGCGGCACGTGCGACCAGAGGATGTCCCCGATCGGCATGACGACGCGGGGGTAGGACGAGGGAGGGAGTAGGGAGCGCAGGGCGGGTCAGGGTAGCACCTGACATACGTATGAGCACTGTGTGTGGGGGACGGGGGAGACGGGGCGGGTGCGGGAGAGTGGCGAAAACGAAGAGCGTGTGATCTCGGCGATGGCATCCGGGAGGTGTTATACAAGAGCGCGACCAGGCGCGGGGCGGGGGGACCTTCACACCATCGCCGCGTAACTCCATATTCGTGCTGACCAGTCCCCGCTGCCCGTCGCGAGAACGTTTCCTGCCGGGCTCAGATCGATCGAGATCACTGTAGGCACATCCAGTCAGCACAGATTCAGATACACCATCGACCGAGCAGACGCACCAGAGTTCTTGTGCCCCTGCAGCATGCACTGCGCGATCGCAGAGTTCGCGTCCCAGAACTGCACTCCCCGGTCCTTCGAGCCCGACACCACCCACTTCCCGTCGTGGCTCACCGCGACGCTGAGCACGTAGTCCTTGTGGCCCGTGAAGTTCATCGTGCACTGGCCGCCCTTGTCGCCCTCGCCCTTCCCGGCCGCTGAGCCCTTGGTCACCACGCTCTCCCTCGCGCGCATGATCGGCCGTACATCCCAGTACTTGAGCGTCTTGTCCAGCGAGCCCGACACGAGGCCCTTCCCGTCCGGGGTGAACGCGACTGAGTACACCGAGTCCCGGTGGCCCTTCAGCCGCTCGACGAGGATCCCGGTCGCGACGTCCCAGATCCTAACGACCGTGTCGAGCGAGCCCGCCGCGACGAGCCGCCCATCGGGCGAGATACAGACCGAGGTCACCCCCGCGTCGACGCTGTCCGGCTCTGGGATCGTCACTGTGGGGGGCGCGTGGGAAGGCACGGATTAGCTTCGTTCCTGAACCGACAACACAAGGGGAGTACGCACAAACTTTGCACGCCTGGCTCGTGTCCCCGTTCATGTCCCAGATCCGTGCCGTCCGGTCCCCAGAGCCAGAGACGATCAGCTTGCCGTCGCGCGAGAAGTCGAGCGAGTAGATCTCTTGCTGGTGGCCGGAGAACACGGTACGGATGCGCTCTTCCCTGATGTCCCAGATCTGGAGGACATGATTAGTCCATCTGAGATTCGGGTCGTGAAGTGAACAACGCATACTCGGATTTGCTTGTCCTCGGCACCCGTCGCAAGGTACCTGCCATCGGGGCTGAAGCAGACGCTCCGAATGTACAGGTCTCCAGTTTTGCTCGCGCTCTCGTCAACGAGCATACTGGGGGCACTATCAGCACGATGTATTCGATTACAACGTAGCACGGGACGCACGAAGTCTTCTGACCCGTCTTGGTGTCGTAGATCTGCGCTGACCGATTGCAGCCGGTCGCCAGATACTTGCCATCCGCAGAGAACCGAACACAGCAAACCACACTAGAGTGACGGGCGTCAGCAATCCGAGTGCGGCTCACGTCAATCCCGACACGCACCTCTCATGCATTAGAGTGTGCACAAGCTTGACGTCGAGTGCACGCTTCTTCTGGCCTGGTGGGTCGCCCGGAGCAACGGGCGCAGGGTTGAAGATGGCGAACCAATCCGCGCCCTCGTTCTTGAGCTCTGGGGGTACACTCTGAGGGTCCATGCTGAGATCGACGGCCATGGGGGCCATTCCAGACGAGGAAGCGACAGTCATTGAGGACTCGGGGCCCGCATTCGACGACGGGCCGGGGGTGGGAGGGTATGGTTGAGGACCTACGAGGGGGAAAAGTGCTATTAGCACCAGAAAAAGAGTTCGCGAAGAAGAAGGAAGGGAAAAAAGTGGAGGAAAGAGCCCCCGCCCACTCACCCGCAACCCCGTTGGCGCCGTCCTGTCCTGGTGCTTGCCCTGGCCCGCCCGGATACGGTGGTCCCGCGCTAGGTGTTGGGGGGAGTTTGGGGGTCGCCTGAGGAATTGGTGGACCCGAAGGCGTTGGTGGGGCGCCATTCGAGGGTGGAGGGGCGCCGGGGCCGAGGGAAATTGATTGATGGTGGTGGTGTGGTGGGATATGGGAAGGCGGAGGCTGTGTTCCCATTGAAGGTGAGAACGGGTCTGGAGGTCGGGCGTGCAAGGCGTGGGCGGGCGTTGGACAAGGACAGGATTTGAAGGCGGACGGGCGAGGGCGGGTGCGAAAGAGGGAATGGGGGAAGCGATAAGGAGTAAGGTAAGGCAGGAGAGGTCGGGGACGGTTGAGAACATGCCAACGCGGGAGCTCGAGCAGAGAGCTTACCTGGACGGTCGCCCTTCATGCGATCTCTTTCGGTCTTTATCCTTTTCACATCACGGCCGTCGCGATCGCGGTCGCGGTCCCTCTCCCTCTCCCGCTCACGATCCCGGCTGTCGAGGACGGTGCGATCCCTGTCCCTATCGCGCTCCCGTTCGCGGTCGCGGTCGGCGCGAGAGTAGTAGGGATCGCCGTAGCCTCCGCCTGCACCGGGACCGGCGCCTACTCCAAGACCGACAGGTCCGGCGTGAGGTGTCAAACCGAGAGGGCCAAGGGGCTCACCACCAGGACCAGTCGGGGGACCACCGGGCATGCTGACGGGTGGGCGTCCGAGACCGAGGGATTCGCGTGCGAGGGCGTCGGGGCGGGGCGTCGGCTGAGCGTTGGCCATGACGACGTCACGGTCGCGGTCGCGTACATCGCGTTCGCGTTCACGTTCGCGGGCGGTGAGTTCGCGTTCGCGTTCGCGGAGTTCGCGGTCGCGGCCTAGTGAAGCGAGGCCAAGGGGCTCCGGGGCACCTCTGCGCTTGTAGGAGTCGAGTTCTGCTCGTAGGTTGCGGAGATCGTCCTCGTATTGCTGGCGAATTTTTCCATGTTGAGTCTCGAGCTCGTAGAGGGACTGGCGGATGATGTTGAGCTCCGTGACCTGGCTGCTGACTGGCCATCGGTTGAAGTTGGGGGAGGGTTAAGTGGGGGATGGGGGTGGAGCGGGAAGAAAAAAGGCGCACTTTTGTTCTCGTACTCGTCTCGCTGGCCCCGGAGGGAGTCACACTGCTCCTGGAGAGCGGAGAACTCGTCGCGAATCTGGTTGAAGGACTGGTTGAGGGAGGCAAAAGAGTTGGGACCCTGGGGGGCAGCGCCTGTTGGTTGTAGGTGTTTGTGCTGGGGGTGGGGGGTGAGCAGGAAGAGCGAGGCGGGGGCGGGGGACGCACGTTGTATATTGTGGAGGAGGCCATGGCGGGGGTGATGGAGGGGCGGAGAGGGCGAGAAGCGCGGAGGACGGGGCTGGGGCCGCCTTAAGACGACGTCCTCTGATCCATCCCACGTGCCCGCCAACGCCAGATCCAGATCGATCCCACACCCCGCCGGCTTTCCCCCGCCCGCTGCCCTGGCTCCCCTCCCCGATCCCATCGTCCCACGCTCCTCTGACGTCGCCTGCACGTGCACCGGCGCGCGTTAACCCCGCGTCCGCTGGTCGTCCGCATGCCCCGTTCAGGCTCTGCCCATGTCAACCTCCCGCCTCCGCCTCTCGCCTCTCTCCCCCATCCCTCTCGCGATCCCTCAGATCTCCCCACCTCTCGTCCTCGCTCCCATCCGGGTCCCATCCCGCGACACAGCTCGAGCATCCGCCGTCCCGTCTTCGCCCTCGCCCTCTCCTTCTCCGTCAAGCCTCCCTCTGCGGCCGCAGCCTTCTCCGTCGCCTCCCACCTTCCCTTCCCAGCCCGCACCCACCCTCGAGCCAACATGAACAGCCTCCCGCGCCTCCACCTCAAACCAAACCAAGGCGCAGCCCAAGCGCCGTGCTCCCCGTAACTCAACACCCCCTACTTCCTCATGTGCTCGCTCATTTCCAATCCCATTCTCCCGGAACGCTTCGGACCCTCGCTCTTGTCCCAGACCCTCCGCCCGCGCCCACCACACCGCTTCGCTGCCAGCTGTCCCGTTCTGTCTCCCTACCGCTACGCCCGATCTCCCGTCCCTGGATTGCTTGTACGAACCCTTTGCAGAATCCGCCCACCACCTTCGTCACCAACCCCGTCGCCCTCGCCCTCGCCGCCGACCAACGATCCTCGAAGCGCAGACTCTAGATGCCTGATCGCCCAGAATCCGTCGTGCCGTAAACATTCATCAAGCGTCGCATAAACTCCTCTGCGCCCTCTCCACCGTCGGGGCCCGCAGCGACCCTGCCATGGTTATCGCCCCCAGTCTGGCGCTCAGTCCCGACTTCCCAGAATCCCACTCTGTCAAGCACAAGCTTCGCAGACAGCTCGCCGCTCCGGCAAGCACCCAGCACCCGCCGTCGACGCCCACGCCCACGCCTGTGATCTCCTCCCAGGCTACCCCATCGGCCTCTTGACGACCTCCGCACGCCCGAACTCCTCTCCCCTCTCACGGTATACTTGGCCACACCCAAGCCCCCTTTGCCCTGGCGAAAGAACCACGAGCCCATGCACGACCCCACGCCTTCCTAAGGTCCACCCATTCGTCTCTCCCGCGCCTCCGTCCGTGCGACCTCCACGCTCCCAGTTCCAGCCCAGACCATCCTAGGACGCACGTATGGATCTATCTGCTTACCAAGCTCAAGCCTACCCCACACCGCCTTCATCTCCCCGAGCGCCCGCCACCTCGAGTCAATTCTCCGCCCGTCTTGGTCGGATGTTCCAACTTCGTCGACAACCTGGCGTCCTCCCAGCCGCCCACGGCGCGCTCCGGACTCCGCCGCTTTATCGCGCGCGGTCCTGGTCCCTGCCACGACCCTGCGCCCACACCGAACTCCAGCTCCGATAAGCGAAGTTGCCAAACCGTTTCGCAACAGCCTCTGCGGTTCTGCGTCCTTGTGGCACCTCTCTGTCAAGACCTCAACGCTCAGCCCTCGCGCGCAAGCGTAGCGTCTCAAACGTTATCCTTCGTTTCCCCGTCTCACGCACTCGCACAAGGGCCCACCGCCGCTAGAACCAGAGTTCGTGGACAAAACAGGGATGTGCTATACTCTGATGAAGACGGCCAGAGCGGCTCTGGGGATTCGCCGCCACACGAACCTGACGAGAGCAGCATTCAATATGCACGTGGTGGACGGAGATCCCCCTGTGATGGTGGAGCTGGGCGAGTCCGGTGGTGCGTTGGTGATGGGTTGGTTACAATTGGCGGAGGATATAGCTAGTCGCCGGATGGTTGGACGAGGAGATGTTATAAGGACGTGCTCCGCTCAGTTTCGATGATGCCTTTGACCACTTCTTAGTGTCTGATATGTGTCCATATGTTCGATTTGCACCCTGAGCCACGCGCGCAACAAGCTAGCCGAGCTCCACTTTGCCCTCAATTGGTTTGGTGCTCAGTCGCGGCCCGGCGGCTGGCCTCAAACGCCCAGGGCGCTTGTACACATACATGGCTCGTCTCCCCTCTCCGCCATCACGATCATGGGTCCCCATATCGCCAAAAACAACAACGCCGACGACGCTAGCACGCACCTTGATGTCCTGCTGCTTCCCGAGTTCGAGGCACACAACAAGCCTCGATGGGCCGAAAGGATCGTCAGCCGCATGCACCCTTACGCTCGCACCCTCCCGCAGTACACCACACATTTGATGTTCGCCGCCATGTACACCACCGCAGACAACCTCGGCCTTGATTGCGGACGACGGTATGTCTCAGACGCTATCCGCAGATGTGTGGCAGAAGCAACCGGGCAACCCGAGCATGACAAAAAAGGATACCTGGCGACATCTCTGGAGAAGCAGGCGGCGTCGTGGGTGGCGTACATGCTCTGGCCTTGTGGGTCCCTTATTCTTGTGTGACTTCCTCCGACCGACCATATGCGTCGCAGTCGGTGTGCTTGCACACATGGACGTCGAACGGTCCAACTATTGGGGCAAGACCTCGACCCCCGCCACACCGAGCCCGACCGAAGACCGGTAGATTGTCGTGCGCATCTTTTGAGGAAACACGTGAGTACTTCATGTCCAACGCTCGGTGACCCGAATTTCCTCACCCAAAAACTCCCCGAGGCGCTCCTCCGAGATCGTTGGATGTGCTGCGTCACCGGTATCGTCGACGATGGTGCACCCGACGAGCTATCGAGACATGCTACTGAGGTAGGAGATGTACTTGAGACGCACATCTTCAATGACGCAGTAGCTACCTTTCACGAACCGTCGGCCGATGCTCAGGTGAGTGGTGAACAGTCGGTCCCGGGAGCCCTCATTCATCCCAGGATGCTAGACATCTCTGTATACCACATTGAAGATACTCAATGAATACTGCCAGATGGACGGCCTCCTCCAAACTACTCTTGATATCAAGGACGAGCCACGAAATTCATTTTTGCTGGATGTGCGCCCCCTTGCTGGCTTCGACAAGTTCAAGTGGTGCCTGAAGGCGACAGAGGCATGTGCTGCCCCCGACTCGACCAACCTCAAGTGGTTCTCACATCGTCGCAGACGCCCCATAGCTACGAGATATGCTACATGCCGGACGATCAACGATACCGGGGGACGCGCGCCTCCCGCCGGCATATCACATTCGAGGATCACAGCGCCGAGTTCACTGGATCGTCGGTGTCCGGCGTGGTTGGCAGCCATGAACGAGGACACCATGCCACAGGCGTCGATCTGCCCAGCCCTGAGCTTCTGCGAGTGCACTGTGCGATCGCGCATGTGCTGCATCTCAGTGGCACGACGCAGCTGTTCCGAGAGCTCTCCACCTCTTCGGGAGAAAGGGAATACAAGACCGGGGCGGCTGCCCATGTGGCCCTGACGGGAGCGTCGTTCATGGCGCATGTTGTCGAACAAGATCCCTACCTAGTGATGGAGCTGCGAGAGTCTCTCGCTGCGACGCTCGATCATGCATGATGCATATCCGTTCGAGACTTGTTGGCTGTACTACCTATACCACAATGCATCTCCTGTCAAGGACGTCTTGCAAGCGTGCATCGGCCTTGGCGGTCCGGCGAGCCCAGGGGTCGAGTCCTCCAAGTTGAAGGGCAACATATTCTTTCCTCGCCTCACAACATTACATACCCTTCCGGAAGCTACGACTTCATGGCCAATTCCGTCTTACCATATCACGACGATTCCTGTAGACAACGCGACAGACGGCTTGGAGCACGTACATATATCCACTTGGGCGGGACTCGGGGTGGGTTGGGGGTGGGATGAGTGACCGTCGAGTCCTTGACCTTCGGTGACATATTACCTCGAGCAACACACACCGAGCTAAAGCACACGACATAATTTCCTCATTCAACGTTCGGATTGTCGGCGACAACGGCGGCGCGGTCCGAGCGCGGTCAGTGGGCAATCAAGCGAACGCGCGCGCGAGAGGTTGCGAGCCTCCTTCGCCTTTATCCTCCACCACTCGAGCGTATGCTCTACACACGTCCCTAGATGCCCACCCAGACTGTACCCACTTGTCATTCTCCTCCAGTGCTTGAAACCAACCCCGACGAGGCAAAGAGGTATCTCGACGTCCTGCTCCTCCCCCAGTTCGAATCGTACAACAAGCCACAATGGGCCGCCAGAATCGTCCGTAACGCGGACCCTGACCACAGCGCGCACTGGCAATACACCACCCACGCGCTGTTTGCCGCCATGTACGCGACCGCCGAGCCGCTCGGCATGGACCGCGGACGACGGTACGTCTCTGACACCATCCGTGCGTGCGCCACAGAGGCCGCCGGGAGACCGGCACACGAGAGGGAAGCATGTCTCGCGATGGCTTTGGAGAGGCAGGCGACGGCGTGGGTGGCATATATGCTCTGGCCTTGTGGGTTCTCTCCCCCTCCTTGGTTCATCCCGTTTGCGTTAGGCCGACACCCGGTTGTTGCAGTCGCGGTGCAGGCGTATGCGGACGACGGACGCGCTTCGACCCCAGATACGCCGACCTCTCCGGAAGATGCAGATGCAAAGAGGTCTCGTGCGTACCATCTGAGGAGATCAGTAAGTCCTCCCAAACGATCCGCTGGTGGCTCTCAGTACTTACCCTCGTCCAAATGCTCCCCAGGTGCTGCTCCGTGACGGTCACAAGTGCTGCTTCAGTGGGGTCGTCGACGACGATGCACCCAAGGACCTCAAGAGCCACGCCAAAAGGTTGGGCGAAGTGCGCGCCGCCCACATTCTCAACCTTGCACCGCCTCTTCACGACAGAGGGTCCGTCGACGCCGAGGTGAGTCACGAGCATCCGTCTCTGCGAGCACGCATTTAACTCGGACCCGCATTAGGAGTCTCTCCGCAATACCCTGGCGTTTCTTACGAACTTCTGCCTGGTAGAAGAACCCTTCGGTTCGCTGATTGAAGCGCTGGATGGCCCACTGAACGCATTTTTGCTGTGGGTGGGCCACCACTCTGACTTCGACAGGTTCAAGTGGTGCCTGAGGGCGACAAAGGTGCGTCCCGAGTTCTCATTCCAACTGCCATACCCCGACCGTCTTCACTACAGACCCGCGACTGCTATGATATATGCTACATGCCGGACAGCGCGCGGTACAAGGGTGCCCGCACCGCTCTCGCACGGATAGCTTTCCAGGACCATCACGGCGGCGTCGATCTGCCCAGCCCAGGGCTGCTGCGAATACACTGCGCGGTTACGCACGTGTTGCATCTCAGCGGTGCGCTGGAGCTGTTCCAAGAGCTCTGTCTTTTTGACGGGAGCGACTACGAGACCGGGCCAGCCGCCCACGTAGCGCCGACGGGAGCAGCGTTTATAGCGCATGTCGTGGACGAGGATCCGTACGCGGTGATGGAGCTGCGTGAATCGCTTGCTGCGATGTTGAGCCCTCAGTGACAGATTCCTGTCTCGCGGGAGAGCAGCACTGGTTTGTTGGCCGACGGTGTATATATTACGCGATTTGGTATACCATTATACAGCTGCGTGCAGAAAGCTTGTCCAGGCGCTGAAAAACGCGACGCGCGTCGCGAGAAATGGGAAATTAAATCGAAATGGTCGAAAAATCGCCAACGGTGACGCGAGCGCGTTTCTTCTCCCCCTCTCCCTCGTTAGATCCCCCCGACGTCCATAGAATGTTGAAGAGCGCATCAGGCGCGTGTTTGGGTATGGTATGACGCTTTTCCGCGTCCTCAACGGCCAAGCTGATGTGTTTCGCGGCAGACTTAGGTCTGGTGGTGGTACACGACGATCTTATCCCCGTCTGCCACCTTGGCGCCCCTTGAGCCACCCCGAGGCTGAAATCGTGCCCATGAAGCATGCGTCTGCGATGCAAGGAACTTGTCACATCTATGGCGACTGTCGAGAAGGCGTTGGCGGAGGTGCAGGAGCGGGTGGGTACGTGTGCTCAAGAGAGGATGCCGCCTTCGGTGAGTGCCCCATTGATATCATGCGTCCCCCCTGTCGTCACAGCATAGTTATACTGTCGCTGTGATCTATGGCGTAAGACGTTTGTATGCCCAGATTTTTGTGGCTACATTGGGAGAGTCCGTGGTGGTTCACGGTGCAGCTCGCGCTCTCACAGACACTGCCGTCCTCGCTTCGTGCTCCCAGCTTCATTGTCACGAGGATGCTTCAAGTCCTCATTACGCGGAACAGTTGGTTGGGTGGTAACGAGCTGGAGGGCTCTCATAAACCCATAGATAGAGGGGGATGCACAGTACTTGTAGGATGTACATGCCTTCCAGTTTCGCCTTGCCATTCGAGTGTTCACCCAGCCCTCCGAGCGACACCAACTGTTCAATAGGCACCTGTTACTTATGCGAAACTTGAGAGGCCGTCTGGAATCAGGGACCATGTGGTTGCGCCCACGATTCTGGAAGTAGGCTCCGGTCACGGGGAGTACATGACGTCTTCGGTGTGGCGCAGCAGACGTCAAACTGCCCAAGAACTCACCCATAAGAATATATTCAGCTTCCTATACATCGTCAGACACGTTTCGAGGGGTGGCAAGGTGGCAGACGGGTCGTGTACCACCACCAGACCACAGTCTGCCGCGAAACACGTCAGCTTGGCCGTTGAGGACGCGGAAAAGCGTCATACCATACCCAAACACGCGCCTGATGCGCTCTTCAACATTCTATGGACGTCGGGGGGATCTAACGAGGGAGAGGGGGAGAAGAAACGCGCTCGCGTCACCGTTGGCGATTTTTCGACCATTTCGATTTAATTTCCCATTTCTCGCGACGCGCGTCGCGTTTTTCAGCGCCTGGACAAGCTTTCTGCACGCAGCTGTACAACTTGTAGGCGTTATCGCGCCCGGTTGAGAAACGCGTAGGACGAGTGTCACGAACCTCCTGCATTCGTCGAGCAGCAGAGCCGAGAGACGCCGATGACTGTTTGTTTTTCCAACCACCACCACCCCTTACTTGCCCGACGCACATGTCTCAGGACGATACGGAGAGATATCTCGACGTCCTACTGCTGCCGCAGTTTGAGGCGTATAATAGGCCACCATGGTTGAGCAGAATAGTCGATCATCTGCCCACTTGCCGTGCTCGCCAGGTCTACACCACCCACTCGATGTTTGCCGCCATGTGCGCCGCTGCCGATATCCAAGGACGGCGGTACGTCCTCGATGCCATTTTCAAGTGCGCGGCGGAAGCGGCTACAAGACCCGAGTGCGAGAGAGAGGCATGTCTGGCGATGGCTTTGGAGAAGCAAGCCACTCGACGTGGGCGGCGTACATGCTTTGGCCTTGTGAGTACTCCGCCCACTCGAGATCTTCGCGTCGTCCGACACTGTATCTACAGTTGCCGCATTGTCCCACATGGACATCGAAAACCCCCGTCATCAGCACAAGATATCGACGCCTGCCACGCCGAAGACTGCGGAAGATTCGGCGAGGTACCGTGCGCATTGGGCAAGAAAGTCGGTGAGTGATCCTCGACCCGCAACTGGTGATCCGAAGTGTGCTCATCGTGGCATTTTGCAGGTCCTAGTTCGTGACGGGTACAGGTGCAGCTTCACTGGCGTGGTCTCTAAATGTTCCCCCGATGTAATATTGAGGGGTGCCACCCGGATGGCCGCTGTAGAACCAACCCACATCCTCAGGCCTGAATTCCTAACCTTTCACGATAGGTCCATCGATGCTCAGGTGAGTCATTCCCGCTTATTCCTGAGAGCAGTCGTGTAATGCGTTCACAAGATATCTCTGGAGTCCACCTTGAACATTTTGAACGACTACTGCCAAGTGGCACGCTCTCTCGAAGCTGCCATCAATGACACCGACGATCCGCAGAATATCCTATCGCTGGGATTGTATCCCCGTGACAATTTCCACGATTTTAGCTGGTGCCTGAGGGCTACGGAGGTACGTGCTGCCTCCGGATGGACACAGCCTGAGTGATACTGGCAGTCTCTCAGACACCCAATTGCTACGAGATCCGCTACATGCCAGACAATGAACGCTACCCCGGGTGCCGCCCAAACCGCAGCCAAATCGCGTTCGTAGACCACAGCGTCGAGTTCACCGCGCTCGACGCAGAGCACGCGGTACCCCATACTTCCACGTGGATGCAGAAGGCGCTGCCGAACCCGGAGCTGCTGCGAATGCACTGTGCGCTCGCGCATATACTGCATCTCAGTGGCGCCGCGCGGTTGTTCCAAGATTTCTGTATATCCTCAAGACAATCCGGGACCGGGGCAGCGGCGCATGTGGCCCCGACGGGAGCGGCGTTCATGGCGCACGTGGTGGACGAAGATCCGTATGTAGTCATGGAGCTGCGAGAGACTCTTGCTGCAGCACTTGGCTCTTCATGACAGACGTTCTCGGCTTTCTAGCAGCCCTTCAGCGGCCAGCCATTGAGGCTGACAGTCTTCAACCGCGACGTCTTCCTCTTCCGCCCATTTCCACGTGTCCCTGAATGCCCACCCACGACGTATTCACAAGCCATGCGGGGCCACATCTCTCCGGCGCAGCTCTTCCTCGGTCTCGGACATTGCGGTACGAAACTGAAGCAGCGGCTCATGTGGCCCCGATTTGCATGGCGTATGCGGTAGAACATGATCCTTCTACGGTGCATGAACTGCGAAAGTCGCCGAAGGCCGAATCGAGGCCCTAGGAAGGTGGATAGTATAGAACTTCGCCAGGTTTTTTTGTTGTTGTCCTCGTTTAACGCCCTCGAGGGCAGAGCCCTATGGTAAGCGTGCAGTACATGTAGTAGTTCTAACTTCGCCAGGTTGTATGCACCGAGCTATCCATCTGTTTCAATCGTGTGATCACAGTCACAAAAGCGTCATCATAGCATCACAACATAATCTGCGTGTAATGGAGATCTAATGGTCCAACACACCCGCACTATTCATACACATACGAGAGCCCAAACGCAGAGGTTCCGTATCCAAACTTACATAGCATGTACCGAAGCCTCGCCACCATGACCTGTCCGCCAGTTCACAGTTCCAACGGTGCCCATGGCTGGTCCAAAACCGGAGCCTGCTTACGCAGGGGCAGCGGGATCACGGGCGTGGGTGCTCCTAGACCCGCGATTTCGCACGAGCGAACGAGCCAGTTGCGAATGCCCTCGTATTCCCTGCGTTGACCTATACGCGCATCCAAGGGTTAGCTGGAGAGCGTGGGGGGTGAGCGGGGGACGCACCGGGTGAGGGCCAGAGCATCATCATGTACTCGACGCACGGCGCGAACGCCTTTGCGACTTCGAGCGCGACAATTATGGTTGGGTCGGCGTGCCAGAGCGCAAGCGCGCTGCGAGGGGAGGCGTCAGCCGCCAGGGTAACGCGGGGGAGATGGAGAGGGTGCGCACCGCATCATCTGGGACATGTACCAGTACATCAGGAAGCAGCGCCTGGAGTTGTTCGTCGAGACACCTTGCACGGCGGCACTGATCATGTCGCGGATGTCGTTGGCGACGTGGAGCATGAACCGCACTGTGGTGGGGAGGGTCAGTTGTTGGAAGGTTGTCACAGACGCGGGCTACGCACTCCACTTTTCGGCCTTGTCGTGATAGAACTGCATATTAGAGGCTCTGCATTGACCATTACGTTCAATCAGAACCGCGCTGTCTACCACGAGACACAAACTCACGTCATGGCCTCGGGGATAAATCTCCTGAAATCGTTCGAAACAAGCATTCGGGTGCTTTGCGGGTGCGGAGGCACATCAGCGCGCCTATTCCAACCTCCTCGAGCCGCCCCCGACACTCACTTGAATAGAAACTCGCGCATCTGGAGCATCATACCGCTCTGAATGCCGCACGAGTGCGCGTCCATCGCACCCTCGATCGCGTCGAGCTCGAGCCACGCTGTCGACGCCCACTGCGCGCGCTGCGAGTCCGCCACGAGCGGGTCCGAGCGCACGCGGAGGCATGAGTGCCACACCAACTGCACCCGGATGTACAACGCCCACGCGGACCACTTCGACGTCGCCACCCCGCCCATGCCGAGCGACTCGAAGTTTTCCCCTGGGAAGAGCAGCGCATACTAGACCTGGGCGTCAGTTTCACACCGCGCCCGGGGATATAAGAGGGGCACGTACGTTCGCTGGATCCTTGATCCACAGGTGCTGCGGCTCCACGTCCGTCCCCGCAGTCGACTTCGTATTGTGCGACGCCGTCAGCATCACCGTCGCCCACACCAGCCGTCGACACTCCTCCTTGAGCTGTTCGCCCTCGCTGACGTCTTCGAGCCACATGGGCATATTCGCGAGCGTGGGTGCGACCTCATTCACGCGCGGCCACGCCACGTTGAGACTGTACAGCTCGCAGCCGCAGTGCCATTTCTCGACCGGAGTCTCGTACCGTATGCGCAGTGTCCCGGGGATACGGACGTAGTGGGCGGTAGGAGAAGGGGTGGCGGGCACGTAAAGGTAGGGCGTCGTCGGGAGCTGCTGCATCATGGACGGGAGGCCGAGGGTGTCAAGATCAATCCCGAAGTCAGGCTGGGGAGTTGGCGGAGGGGAAGGGACGACGGGCACGGCGCCCGGGAGGAAGATAGAGGTGCGTGGATCGTCTGCATCGAGAGTCGTCAACCCGAGGCTCCGGATGAGCGAGTCCAGCACGTCGAATACCGAGCGTGTGCGCTGAGTTGATGCCTTCGGGTGGGCTTGGAGTTCGAACACGGCAAGCAGCTAAGGCCAAGTTAGCTCTCGCAGCTTCAGGACATAGAGAGCGGCGCACCCATGCTGCCTGGACAAGCCCAACGTCCACCCACCCGGCGCTCAGGCTGGCCTGGAACATCGCATGGGCTTGATCAAGCAACTGCAGCGCCCGAAGCCTTCCCTGGGACCCATTTTCCATTTCCGAACCTTGATAGAAGATTGCCAGCGCCGCGGCGCTGAGTATCAAACTGGGCTGCACCTTGCTTCGTCGCTCGGGGTTAAATACGTTGGCGAAGAACCGCGGGGATGTGGATAAAACTGAACCAGTGCATCGACATTTGCCAAAGAAGCGAAGGTCTGCCACGACACCCCGCATAGCGGTGTCGCGCACCGTGGGGGTCAATGTCATGCTATTGTCGCCGTCCGTCGAGGCGTAGAAGCCGAGCAGCGCGTCCCACCACGTTTCACGCGTAAAGCCATGCCGGGGAGAGTGCTGATGTTGACCACACCTGGTTCTTCAAAGTCTTCGTCGTCTTCCACAC
>NW_025954523.1:0-25208 GCF_022376455.1 Epithele typhae | reverse complement strand
GAAGTGGGTCGCAAGGCGAGCGGGGTCTTCGTCAGTCGGGGCGGGGAAGAAGACACGCGTTGCGATGTCCTTCGGCATTGTGTCGCAGACGAAGCTCGTGCATACGGATTCCTGACAATCAAGCGTTCAGCACGCGCATGTATCCAAGGACTAACTTACTCACAGTCCAAGCCCGTATAGAGATCTTCTCGACCATCATCACTTTGAGGCGAGGTCCGGTGGGCAAAGTAATGAGAGACCGAGAAACGTTGTCCGCGATTGGAACCACCGGCGAACGAGAGACACGTTGTGCATCGGATGTTGACCGGTCGTGGACGGACATCGTCACATCGCGTATCGAGGGAAATGGTGGGACTTCGCATACGGGATGGGCGAGTTCCACGACGCTGGGGAGACTGAGGTGAGTTGACAAGAGGGGCTCGCCTATGACGGTAGAAAGGACTTCTTGAAGGTCCAGCGTTGCCGTAGAGCCGGTGGAGGCGAGGCGGTCTTGAGTCTCTACTGCCATGGCCTTCATGGAGGGGCGCATGAAGTGGGTTGAGGCGATGGTCGTCGGGGGCAGCTTACAGGCATACAGTCACCCCAGAGGCTGACACTGCCGAACCCGAGGCTAACAGTGGGCCGCGTGAGCAACGGCATACTCAAGTTTCCAGTATCCCCACTGCTTCCAGCTTGCAGACACCATCGTGCTGGAGACGGGAGACGGGAGATGAGAATACATCCAGAATGATCTTACTGGGTGGGATCCACTGAACTCCAAATTATCGACCAAAGAAGTGGGCAGCAAGAGTTGTTGCAGGAACAAGCACTCTCTCAATGAGAGACTGAACAAGGGCGCACGGAGGAATAGCTAAGACGACGGGAGAGAGATGTCGATGATGGATGTCGATGATGTCGATGAGCGGAGGCGTTGTGGCGTTGTGACGCCCGAGGCCAAAGGCCCAGGCAATCTGGCAAACAGTTCCCTTCCCGCCTTTCCCCTTAGCCTTCCCTCGCCGCCCTTTGCTTGTCGCCAACTCTACTTCTCAGGACAGCCCTCTCTCCGTCTTCCCTGCTTGTCGGCATCCCTTGCGCTGTCCTGTGCTCTGTAACTTATCTTTGGAAAATTGTCACCGGACGCACCGCCTTCAACACTACTCCCCAATACCCTCTGTTACAGTCCTTCTCAACGCCCCCTCTTGGCCTTCAACCACTGCTCTCCCTTGCTCTCTAACGACAACGGGCTATGCTCTCCTTCCCTGCCGAGTTGCGCTAAGTTATACATCTCCATTCGCATTGCTGTCGGTGAGTATTCGAGCTGCAGTTACCTTATAGGATGAGTCTTTCTATCATATTTGCACGTCAGTCTGAGCACCTCGCGGTACACTAGATGCCAACTTCGCATATCTGACACACACTCTTCCTTCTTCCTGTTGACGACATGCTAACGAGGGTTGAAATGCAGTGCGCTTTCAATACGGAATCAGTTGGCAATAATTTGCGTCCAATGTGAGTCGTTCAGAGCACGTCGTTTTGTGCACCACTTCCAACCCTGCCTTTTCTTTCCTACCAATCCCCCCGCTGGTTCCGTGTTTCATGGCGCTGCATAGAGGTCATTAACGCGTCGTTTCCAGACATCCTAATCCATCCCAACTCCCTACATGTCCTTCCCACCAGAGGAGCGCGCCCTCCCGAATCCCCCTCCTGCGACCTCCACCACCCCGTTGCCAATGGCCCGTCGAACGGCAAGACGTCACAAGCGGCAACGAAGGGTGGATTGGTCCCCACCAACAACGTTACCACCAAGGATGGCATCACGGTCCGGACGCGAATCGAGCCCAGTCTCGCTGTCGAGGACGTCATACGACAATTGTGTATCAGCTTGAAGCTCAAGGACCCTCCTGTCATGTACGCGTTACGGGATGAAAGCGACGAGCTAGTAACGAATGACAACTTGCGGAAGAAGATAAAGTCGAAGATGAATCTCAAGTTAGTATGTGCTTCCTAGCGTTAGCATTTACTCATAGACGGCTTGTTGCTACAGGCTTGTCAATGCTCCTGCAATTGAAGCCGCAGAGATCGTGGAGAAGCTAAGCTCGAGGGACCAGACCAAGGATGCGAAAGTTGGTCTAGCATTAATGTCGTTGCGCAAGTTGATTCGCGTAAGCTCGTTCAAACTGTCTGCTTTCCACCCCTCTCAGCCCTTGCGCGTTCTCAGGAAGAGCCATTTGCAAACGAGTTCCTGCAACGAGACGGTCTGCATGAACTCATAGACGTCATCAATACATCCTACGGGAACACACTTGCTGTATGTTTTTCTTTAAACCTGTGCGATGGGCTCTGTTGACACTATCGCCGCAGTATGCGCTAACTGCCATGCAGAACCTGATGGAGTTAGACTACGGTTGGGCGAACCTTGACAACAACTTCATATTGAAGGTGGTCCAGATTCTGTCGTCGGAGCAATCCCTCATCAATGTTTGCCGACCTGCAACTGCGATTCTCAAGAAACTCGTGGAGGCTGATCCTGGGGCCGCTTCGGGAAACCTCAACAACCCCGGCTCAAGCAGGGGTCCACCAAGTCCGCCCCCTGGATCCGTATACAGGTATGGCTTCGATGTCGTCTTTGAGCAGATGCGGAAGGAACGGAGGCTTTTGGAGACGGTTGTGAGTCGGTTGGGTAGTGCGGACACGACAATGGCTCTGTACAGGTGCGTCTCGCAGTTCGCCATGGTCGAAACATTCATTCATGGTGTTTCAGTATGATGTTGATCACTCATTAATGGCCCACGCGAGTGATCCACGATGGGACGAGTTCATCGCCGAAATAGAACGATTGAATGTCCGGAAGGCTGTTATTGTAGGTACTTGCGATCCGGCACACGCTTAGTTCTAATTCATCTGCCCCCCAGCGGCTCATGTCTTCACATACCATAGAAGACTTGACCTCATGTATCCTGGACTTCCAGGCCAACATGGTCCGTGTTACGTTCCGCAAGAAGACTACCCTTGTCGAACCCGACTTCGAACCGCTGCACAGCTCGGCCCTGCAGCTCATCTGGGAGAAGAGTCGGTTAAATGAAGAACGTGAGGATGCCAACACTTTCATCAAGTGGAGACAGATTGGTTTCGATTCGGAGGACATTGGAATAGAGTTCCGCGAAGTTGGTGTGCTTGGTCTTGATTGCCTGGTATGTTGTCCTTTTAAACCTCTGTACGCAGCCAATTTACATTTGTACGCAGAAATACTTTGTGGAGAAGGATCCCGATTACTGGGCCAAGGTTGTTCAAGAGCAGCTCAGTCGACCAGAGGAGCGACGATGTCCGATTGCGAAAGCGTCGAATGAAGTCACCGACCTCTTGTCGGAACACTGGGCAATCTATGCGCCGGGATGTACGTGTTGTCCGTTACTCCTCATTGCTGTTCTAAGCGAGCGCCTTAGACTCCACATCGACAACATTCCAGCCGTTCTTCCTCAACTTCCCCAAAGTACACTCCCTTGCGTTGCACTTCTTCTTGCGCATGTGGAATGAGAGCGCATCCTCCACCGGCGACTTCCCCCGTCTCGTGGCGTTGACCCGTAGCCAGTGCGTTCTCTTGGTCGATGCTCATTTAACACCTTTAACACCCTTTTCCCAGAGTCAAGGTCGCTTTGAAGCGGGAGAATATCCGACCATGGCATGAAGTCGAACAGGAGTTCCTGGAATGCGAGTATCGCTTAGTTCGCGATAGGCAGATGAAGGAACTCGAGATGGAAGACGACATTATGAGCAAGGTTCCCATTCGGTGAGCGCATACGTTCGTTGCCGGAGGACATGGTCTCACGTCGCAACAGAAACTTGCGCGCCAAGTTGTACAAGGAGTCTTTCGAGTTCGTGCGCCAGCAGCGCATCCACTGTCTACTTGACGGAGCCTGGTTTATGAACGGTATCCCCATCGCGTCTGGAGTCTCAAGAGAAACAATGAGGCGACCAACACGACCTTTCCGTTTCCTTCGGCTGGTACGTTGCTCTGATTTTAATGGTCGTAACCCTGGTTAACGGTCGTGTGCAGGACGCGGGACTCAAATATCTCCACTTCGTTGACAGCGCCGTGAAGTTTCCCGTCCGCAAGGGCCTAGAAGACCTCCCCGAGCGCATCGAGATCGCGATGATCTCCGAAGTCGCGACCGGCACCTCCGCGCCTTTCCCGCACATCCGCAGCGAGATGCAGGTTGATCTCCCTGTCGGCCCCGGGGCGCCGATGGCCTCCGCGCTTTCCTTCTCGCTCCTCAGCACCACCAGCGGGGGCTCTCTCGCCGACCAGATCGCCTCCGACCAAGCGCAGTGGGCCGACTGGACCGACGGCCTGAACATGCTCCGCCGTGACGGCGGCCACGTAGCCTCGCAGGAGACGGAGCTCTTCGTGCAAGCGTTGACCGAGATCGGGCTCAAGATCAAGTTGCTTGGTGCGTCACCCTCATCCTCCTCTTTCTTCCCCGTCCGGGCCGCGGGCGCTGACCATCTTTCTGGTTTCCAGATCTCTCAGGAGAGAAGGTCGAGATCCCCAGCGGACTCGTTGCCGGCCCGCCACCGATGAACAGCGATTTCTTCTTCTCGGACCTTTCCTACGACCCCACCGCGCAGTAGCCCCTACCCCTTCTATTCCTCCCTGGTGCCCACCCTACCTTCCCCCTTCCGCCCGCTGGTTGGCAATGCTTCATGTATCCCGCTGCGACATATGGGTTCCCTGCCGTGATCTTGGTCGTTTTCGTGTAAATGGATGTTCGCGCCGCCCGCATGCGGGCCGCGCATGACCGAGGGACAAAGCGCCCTCGCCGAAGGTGTGCATATGTTGTAGTATCGTACCGCGTAATATTCCCGCCCTGTCCAGATATACCACTCCCGTAGGAATACAGGAATACACGTCTCGTCTTCTCCTCGCCTGATGAAAGACGGATGACGTCCCGGGCGGGCTCGGAGTCAGGGTTCTTGGGCGAAAACATCGAGCTGACATGAGAGGACGTGACGCGCAAATACGAAGATACATTGGTGACCTCTACAGCATAGTCAGGGTCGAGAGCAATAATATACATGCAGTTGGATGCAAAGTCCCTGCGGCGTGGAAAAGGGCAGGGTGGAGTCCAGACGATGAGTAGATGCAGTTGATGCAGGGATGATGTGAGGTTGGTACATGCTGGAAGGATGCGTGTGTGAGCGATGATGCGGAAAGCTATGACATACAAGCGAACAAAGACGGGAGATACTAATGGCGGGGCGTACTAGATGAGTAGAGAGCAGGAGCGGGGGAGTGTGTGTTACTCATTCGGCGGCGAGCGGGGATAAGGAGGGTGGGGGTTGAACCCGGTGACGATGCTTGGAAACGATAGAGCAAGCCAACCGTGGGCTGGCAGTTTGTTGAACTGCCAATTATGTTTGAGAAGATGCGAGAGAGAGAGAGGAAGAGCATGAGAGCATGAGGAGGAACGTAAAGCAGGCAATCGGCGCTAGATGTCGCGAAGGAGGTGGAATGGATCCGCAAGTCTAGTTGGTGTGACCGTTCGCGAAATCGTTGGTGGATGGGTACTTGGCGGAGAACTCGGCACCGGCCTTGAAGAACGGCTCAAAGATCGCGTCGGGCTTCTTGTAGTCGTTGTGGACCACGTTCACGAGACAATAAGTGTCCGTGATAGCGTCGATCAGCTTGCGCGACGAGGAGTCCGGCTCGTAGAGCTTTGCCCACTGACGGCCGAGTTCAAAGGCTTCGTCCTAAGTATCAGATCGTCAGTCACTATAACATGATGACTAGCAGACGTGTTAAATTCACCTTCCAGGCCATGAAGCTGATGGCCTCGACGATGGTGGGCTGAACGATCTCCTTGCCTGGGAAGACACCCCAAGTCACAGCGTTGGGACCATCCGAGTGAGTGTTGGTGCGGAGGTCGCCACGGTTGTTGATGACGTAGTAGGTAATGTTGATATCACGCTCGATGTGAGGGATGAGCATGTCCAACAGCTCCGGGGAGACGAAGAACTCCAGGTACGCCTGAAGGGGCAAATGGTGAGCAATGAGACCACACAAACAGCCAATGGGATATACGTGCCTTCTGGTACACGTATCCGTTTGCAGGACCCCAACCGTGGATCTTGTCGCTGCTCTTGGCACCGTCGACAGCAGGCTGCGAGTTGATGGTGAGGAAACCGAACTCGTTCAGCCTCGCAAGCTGGGTTGCGATGACGGTGGTCTCGCTGGATGGTGCCACATCGGACCAGGGGAGCGCTTTCAGCTTGCCCATACAGAACTGGGAGAACAGCGCCCGGATCTCCTCGACAGAGGCTGGCGATCCCCAGAGGGAGAGGGCGTCGTCCTTCGAGTGCTTGAGCATGATACCGTAACCATCGATCTCTCCGTAAGCGGGTGAACGGGAGTCTCCGAATCGACCGTTCGGATACTCATCCCAGTTCTCAGTGCGCGAGAGATAAGACCGAGTACGGTTGGCCCAGAAGATAGGTCGAGTGGTCTCCGTGCGGCGGTTGGGCGTGAGCGACTGTATAGGATCAGTCAGAGGTGTGCTCAGCGCATATGGAATATAATGCACACCTGTCTCCAGGGGAGGGGCTTCACGACATCGATGCGAGGAACGAGGTTGAGCTCTTCGAGCAACATCCTGCAGCCCTTCTCGAGGTTCATGGTGTAGAAGTGGAGGCCTTTGATGCCGATGTCCGCGGCGAGGATCTGCCTGCAGAGGTCTGCGACGAGCTTGGTGCCCAGGTCCCGGACCTTCTCGTCGTTGTTTTTATGGGGCTCCAGCTCGTCCAGTAAAAACTGTGGGACAGTGATGTTGGCCATGGCGGTCGCCTTCTGGAAACCATTCCATGTTTGGATAGGCATAATTCCGGGCACGATGGGCACAGTGATTCCGGCGGCCCGTGCGGCACGAACCCAGCTCACAAACATGTCGACGTCGTAGAACATCTGTGTGAAGATGAAGTTCGCGCCAGCATCGACTTTCTCCTTCAACCACTGCATCTCTTGCGCGGCCTCTTCGGGCGGGAGCTGGTGAGTTTGCGGGTAGCCTGCGACTGCGATATCGAAATAGTCGTCATGGTGCTTGCGAATGTATCGCACGAGGTCGATTCCGTACGCGAAGCCACCTTCAACGGGTTCCCACTCCTTGCCCACCGGGGCATCACCACGGAGCGCGAGGACGTTGCGGCAGCCGTGTAGCTTTGCTTCCTGTAGCGAATGTAATTAGAAACCCAGACGAGCGGAGAACACGACCCTCTTATTCAGCCAAAGCATGCGGCTCGCGCGCAGGGACGGGTCCCATTGCGCGACAACGTGTCCGACCCTCGCCCACACTTGCGAATACAGCGTCCATAGAGGCTTAACGTCTGCGTCACGATGACGGCGGCGTCAGGCCTCTCGACTGAAGTATGCTCTAGACCGAGCTCTCGAGAAGTTGGTTCCAGTATGGCTTCCATGCAAACGGGCAAGGATGGTAACATGATGATGAACTTCAAGCATCCGTGCCCACCTCGTGCCCCCTGTACGTACACTATGCACATACCCATGTGTGCCGCTCATGCGCAAGGGGATTGATCGCACGAAGTTGAATGAAAGACTCACCCGGAGCGCGATGTCCACCTTCTCTTTTGGCATGGCCGTGCACGTCAGATGCATGCATGTCTCGATCCCGATGAGCTTCTGACATGTTTTGACGAGCTCCGAGGTGAGCTCTGACGTCCGTCCTCCGGCGTTCCTGGTGGGCGTTGTCTGCATATCCGCCGCTTGATTCGAATATCGAAGACCTACCATGTGATGTCGACGAACTCGGGGCCCATTGCGCGCATGCGCTCGATGCGATCGAGAAGGTTTTGCAGGCCCTAGGGCAAGCATGGCGTGAACAAAGTTGCAAAAGCGGCTAGCGGCGGCCGGGGGCCTACCTGCGCCGTCCTGGGTGGGAAATATTCGAAGGACCACCAGATGCGGTCCTCCTTGTTGGCCTTTTCGATCTTCTGGCTGATTTTCATGACTAGTCGTGATGTCTAAGGAGAGGAATTATAGGATCTATGTATTCGGGAGGAGGACAGCCAGCGAAGGGGGGATGGGGGTGGGGACAGAGAGCACGAGGGGCCACTTTGCAGAATCGTGCCAGTTTCCTCGATCACATTTATAGGCCACTTCCCCAGGCGCTCGTCCGGGTCTTCCCCACCGTCGACCTTTCGCTTCGATGCCTCTTCCCCACACAACCAGCCTCGCCCGGCAGACTGCCTCGAGCCTGGCATGCGTCTTCGCTTGTGCAATGTGGTCGGCACAGATCCCTCGCTTGCTGCAGCTGCCTCGGGCCTCGTCTTTCCAGAGATGGCGCGTGGAACGTGTGTGCCAGGCATCGGCCAGCTACATACTGTCTTGGGTTTACATCCAACTTCAGGTCTCAGGCCTCAGGCCTCAGGTATGTGCCACCGAGTCCCCGACTAACGGCGTACGTTCAGAATCTCGTGGAAATCAGCACCGACTAAGGGGTTCTTGCCGGGCCACCTCGTTGTGCACAAGGACGCGATGGTGAGTGATGGCAGGTCACCCGGGGTCCAGACCTCTTCACGATATGCGAATATCGCGGGCTGTTGGCATTGGCGAATAGCAATGAACGATTCTGTCCTGACGGTGCGCTTCGTCCAGCACTTCACATGATCCGCTGCACCGGCATCCCATCCCAGAAACTCCTCATACTAGAGATGCTACGTCTCAAGAGTGGACATATTCACGGTCATTCGTTCCAGAGACCTGTGGATACGTTTGATGTGACAGTGGGCAACATCTGTAAGTAATATCTGTGGCTTCTTCTGCACCTCACCGATACACACTGGTACTGCGCACGGGCTGCATCAGGAAGATTATAATGTAGTTCTATCTGCGACGCGTTATATGAGAATGTGTATGTAGCAGCGGTCAATTAGTCGTGATACTGCCTGTTTGGTATAAGAGGGCGCTCGAGATTTTGTGTACGTATACTTCGGTTTGTTTAGACGTCTGGGCCGTTGAAAACGAGAGCCTCGCGTGGGCGCCTGTACTGGCATGCTTCCTCTTCGAGCGGTCAGCAGACTGTTCCGCCATCCTCCCTCCTCCTTTCTAAACTACCGGGTGCATGCCCTCGAGCCTCCTGCCTGCTCTCTACTTCGGCGAAACAACGCACTGATACGCGCATCATACAACATGGACGTCGACCAAGTCGGCCTCTCAGATCCGCCATCCGCCCCGAGTCCGTCCTTGAAGCGACAGCAAGAAAACGCGACGGACGTGGACTCGGCCTCAAAACGCACAAAGATCATTGCCGGGGAGCCTGAAGGAGTTCAGGATGCAGCGGAAGAGCGCGAATGCGCGCCCGAACCGTCCGGGGCTGCAGTGGTGGTGGAGGCAACTGGTGCTGCACCCTTGGGAACGAACGAGGAGGGAGACCGGGCAGGTGGGGGGAAGAAGAAGAGGAACCGGAATATATCGCGGAAAGACTTCAAGGAGTCGCGTCGGGGGAAGCGCCGGGGGACTCGCGATGAAGCTGAGGGACAGCCATCGAGCGGGGAGGCCAAAGCACCGCGGCTGCCCAAACGACCTGCGGCTCTCCTGCTTGGGTTCTGTGGGGACGGTTTCAATGGCATGCAAATGTACGTACCGTCCCTCGTTCCGAGCATTTGTGTGCCCACGCGCGCGTCGCAGCCAGGGGACGGGAGACGCAGCCTCTGGAGTGCGAACTATTGAAGGAGTGCTCTTCAATGCACTGATCAAGGTTGGGGCGGTCTCGCAGGACAATTCGGATAACCCGTCAAAGGTATGTCATGCGTGCAAAACTGAGATATGGGGTATTCAGGTCGCGAATACAGGTTGCTCTGGGGCGCGCAGCACGCACAGACGCGGGTGTACATGCGGCGGGCAACGTCGTGTCCATGAAGCTCATCACCGAGATTCCAGGAGTCCCAAACCTGGTCGAGAAGATCAACGAGGAGCTACCGCCAGAAATTCGGCTATGGAACATCGTGAGTACCTGTCGTATCATCCCATGAATTACATGTCTCTGAAGATCCATGCCGTAGATTCGTGTTCAGTCTTCATTTAATGCACGAACGTACGCGTGTTTCATATCCTGGGACCCATGCCCGGCCTTGCTGACTGTAGGAATGATCACAGATTCTGCGATAGCCGGAAATATACCTATTTCTTCCCCTCCTACCTTATGATCCCACCCAAACCAAAAAGCGGACTCCACAAGAGCCTCATAGAGCAAAACTCAGATTACTCAACCCACTCATTTTGGGAGAGCGCGCCCTCTGACTCGACACCAAGAGACGACCTTGCACGAAAGCGTGCCTATCGCGTCACACCAGAGCAAATTGCCGTGCTGAGGGAGACAGCAAAGAAGTTTGAAGGATCCCACAACTTCCACAACTTCACTGTCCAACGCGACTTCAAGGACAGGAGCTGTCAGAGGAACATGAAGTCCATTGAAGTGAGTCCATTCGCACATCTCTGAACTTGAGTTGATGCTCGACGCCGGTAGATTCTCGACCCTGCCGTGTACGGCGACACTGAATGGATCGCAGTCATGCTGCACGGACAGAGCTTCATGCTCCACCAGGTAACTTCATCTCGTTTGCTTGAATTACCCTTTCCCGCGCTAAACGGACCCCCTTCAGATTGTGAGAACACAAGCGACTGTTGGTAATGGCCCTACTCACCGGCATCGTCCTACAGCGTAAAATGATCGCTGTCCTCACCCTCGCTTGCAGAACTGGGACTCCCTCTCAAATCATTGAAGAGGTACCTATCTTAGCCTCTCTGGGCAGGTCGGTATACTCAACGTCTCCTTCACACTTCAGATGTACGGCCCCCGGCAGGTCTCGGTACCAAAGATGCCCGCGCTCGGTCTTTTGCTCGAGTATCCCATCTTTGATACCTACGCCCGAAAGATAGCGGAGACCGTCAACGCCAAGGCGAAGCCGACGGATCCCGAATATCGCCTCCCGATTGACCTGGAAGCGCATCGCGAGCAGCTTGACGGCTTCAAAGAGGAGTTCATCTACCCCCGGATGCGCTCAATCGAGGACCAGTTCGGCATGTACGTTCCCCTCCAGCTCCACCTCCAGTTTTCCAACCCGCGTGCTGACCACGTCTGCTTCCACAGCTTCGACGACTGGGTCCGGTGTATCGACGCTTACGCCGGACGCGACTTCGACTGGCTGAACCCCAAGGGCGTCATCCCCTCCACCGCGGTCATCAAGTCGACTGAACGTCGACTCAATCCTTACCGAGGGAAGAAGCGCTTCGACCTCACTCTGTTCCCCAAAGACGGCCAGCTGCCGCTGGAGAAGGACGAGGCTGACGATGACGAGGGAAAGGTGTCGCTGAATAAGGAGGAGCTGGCCGACATGGAGGGCTGAGGAGGCGGGTTCGAAGTTGAGTGTACAGTTCAGCTATCGTCATTATTACACTATATTCCTCCTTCCCCATGACTCTGCGATGTCCAACCCGGTGATACGAGAAGACTCGGATATTGTTCACGGTGGCTCTGCCCCTCGTGAATAGCCGGCCGTCTTGCCTGGTGAGAACAAAGTCATGTCCCGGGGTTTGCTCATCGCGCTCGGTCACTCTTGCCGTCGCAAATTCAACGTGAAACTGTTCGACATCCCTGTGAGTGTGTGGATTTCCGGAACATACCCCAGGCTCACTAGAATATGCACAGCTAGTGGTCCTGTTGACCTTCACGAAAGATGACCATTACTACAAGGTGGGGAAACCGCACATTCTCTCAGTTATTCAGCGTGAAGCACCTCCTGGACCTCATCTCCAACAAAGCTCCACGTACCTTCTTAGTCCAAGACGCCGACGTGAGAAGCCGCACCACACACCTCCCCGCAACTCGCGCACTCGCTAAGTACGCCTGCGTAGGTGGCACCGTCCTCGCCAATAACCACATCTCCCGCGATGACCTCGCCTCGTTTTTCACCGTCCCCGACCGCCCTTAGCGTCAGGGCTGTTGCACCTTCGGCGGCCTCGACGTAGACGTCAGCAGCCTCGCGCGCTCCTACAGCACCAGGCCCGCACGCTCAGCCATGGCCCTCGTCGAGTCCAAGCCCTACAGGCTGGACCATGAGACGATGAGCTTACCGGGATCAAAATATTACCACAACCTGAGTGCGGCCGCCGACCGAAATAGAAGGAATCAACCTTTCGGGTTGTCCTCGGACTTGCCCGTGAGTTCATAGCTGTATGTGACGTGCAAGTTCTTGTCGGGCCTCCTCTTCTTTTTGCCGTCAGGGTTCCTGCCACCGATGTATGCAGTGGAAGTTCGGAACTGTGCGCGGAATGTTAGCACTGGATCGCTTTGTATTAGTTGATGTCATACTGGACACTCTTCGTGACAAAATACAAGGACTTCACGTCCGAATGGGGAGTCGGGACTCATCGTGGGGATTGGCTGACGCGCGGACCACCTGTGGCAACTAGTGGAAGTAAAAGGTAATGCATGTTTTATTGCTCTAGGCACTAGATATACAGCATACTTAGCACATGCAGCAGGACATGCAAGTACTGAGTGGATCAGAGTGTGATCGACTTGATGTTCTTGAAACTGTCGATGGCGAAGGAAGATGCGCGATGTGCGAACTTGGCCAGACTGCAGGGGCTGTGATTTCCGCCGCACCCTATAACATACACGGCCCATCAGTGTCCTTCGGATATAAGCTAATAGACTAGTTTTTTGGGAGGTTGGGTGACCCAAGGAACTAACCATGTCCCCATGCACAATGTGCATTATATTAATAAATATTGCTGCATCAGTATCAACGGCCTGGTGGTCTAGTAGTATGATTCCTTCTTAGGGCTTGTCGAGGCATTTGGAGGAGGTCCCGGGTTCAATTCCCGGCCAGGCCCTTTTGCGTCCACCTTTTATTTCCCAGCTGTATGCATTGGCACTAGCATCATCGCCAAGTATGGTGCGCCACCGACATTCTCGCACGGCGTTCCATGCATATGTGCTGTCCATCTTTTCCCGCTCCATTGTAGAGACAGCAATGGTGCGACAGCATTCTCGACGTCGGAGGGCACAAGCACAAGGCTTCATCATGTCGGTCAGTGCATGTTCCAACACTTCGGAGATGCATGCAATCTGACCGACATAACGCGACAAGCGAGGACTTTGACATGTTCGCTCCAGCTTCCACATTGCCGACATTGTGATCAGCACGCTCGCGTTCATGAGGCCGCTTGCGTCACAAGGGCCTTCTTTCCGCACTGGCGACTCGCAGGGCTGATGGTATAAATGCCGCGCACGGTGATCCTGCCGTCTTCGCCTCCCTGCCCCAACACAGACCGCGCTCCAGCGTTGCACGTACCCCGCCATGCTCTTCGCTCCTCGAGTTCGCCGCGTGGCCACGCTCCTCGCTCTGCTCTTTGCGGCGGCGGCGGCGGCCCCACCAGCTCTCGGCGCAGCCGTCCGACCCCTCCCACGAGGGGACGCGCCCATCACTCCTCTGACCTCCGCGGAGGTCGCCGCCTTCGCGCCTTACACGCACTTCGCCAGCACCGCGTACTGCAGCCCGGACACGACACGCACCTGGACGTGCGGAGCGAACTGCGACGCGAACCCGACGTTCGAGCCCGTCGCGTCCGGCGGTGACGGCGCCATCACACAGTTTTGTACGTCCTTCGCGTTGCTCATTGTCTCACGTGCTCCGCAGCTGTTCCGTGTCTTGCGTTCGGAGCTGCCTCCGCTCCGCCGCGCACAGTGGACTTCGCGTCCGTCGTACTCCCCACTGATGCTTGCATTCCCACAGGGTACGTTGGCTTCGATCCTGCGCTCGGTGAGGTCATCGTTGGGCATCAGGGCACCGACATCGAAGCCATGTCAGTCCACTTGCGCTGGGAACACTGAATCGCGCGACGCTCATCCTCTCGCGCAGCATCCCTGTCCTGACAGACGCCGATATCGTGCTCACGCCGCTCAGCCCGACCCTCTTCCCGGGTGTGGGCCTCGATGTGCTCGTGCACAACGGCTTTGAGGGCACGCATGCTAGGTTCGCACACGCGTGCCGCGCTATATTGCCCATCGGTCCCGTGCACCGTCATCTGACGCGCGTTCGCAGGTCTGCACCCCTTGTGCTCAAGGCGGTAAACTCTGCGCTCCAGCAGTTCGGTGCCACGAAGGTAACCGTGGTCGGGCATTCGCTCGGTACGTAAGCTTTCCGGAGAGCATTCACATGCGAGTGAAGACCGAAGCTGATGTCACCTTGCAGGCGCCGCGATTTCGCTGCTCGACGCGGTCTTCCTCCCGCTGCACCTCCCGAGCAACGTGACGACACGTTTCGTTGGGTACGGGCTGCCACGCGTGCGTAACAATGTCAACGTCTTCTCCATACCTTATCAACCCCACAATGCAGGTCGGCAACAAGGCTTTCGCGAACCTCGTGGATGGCTTGGGGGAGTCAGTCACGCACATCGGCAACATGGAGGACATCGTGCCTGTCATCCCACCAATTGCCTTCGGCTTCCACCAGCCCACGGGAGAAATCCACATCATGGACAACGGCCAGTGGGTGTCCTGCCCGGGTATGTTGACTTTCGTGTCTCCCGCTCTCTATACTTGACTATGCGCTTCCCAGGCCAAGACAATCCCAGCCCCGAATGCGCCTTCGCGTCCGCGAATGTTCTCCATTTCAACGTGTCTGATCACGACGGGCCTTACGATGGCATTGAAATAGGGTGCTAGTTTCTATGTCGCGGTGTCTCGTTTGTTCGGATGTGTTCCACAGATAAGCGAGGATTGTTTTGCACGTGTTTCAACCACGACATACTGTAGCGTCGATTAAAGGATATCACGGCCCAATGGTCTAGTAGTATGATACGTGCTTCGGGTCTTTTCGATCCGGTCCTCTCAGGATCATAGTTGCACGGGGTCCCGGGTTCAATTCCCGGTTGGGCCCTTTTTGCCTCTTTACCCGGACCGATGATCGTTGCAGTCCAGGAACCACAGTAGCAGGAGATGTTTGAAGTATCCATACGCGCCGGCGCGTTAACTTTTTCAAGCCGACGACCAAGGTGAGGACGGACTCTGGGAGAAGTAGAAGTAGCTGGACCGGATCCCAGCTCGGTTCACTCTTGTTGAGCACCGCTCTGTCATGCGACTGATTCACGAAGGAGGAGGAACGTCGTTAGAACGTCGCTGTGGATGACGGCGAGCCCGCTACTGGGGAGCCCAGTGCGGAATGAGAGGCTACTGAGGAGACGGAAGGTGCTACGTAGTCGTTGTAACTAGTTTTGCCCTGATCATCTAGCTTTGAATCACCGTCCGTGCTGCTTTCCACCAACCAGCTTTCTTGAGTACTTGTCGCACCTGGGGAAATGGATTGACGTCATACCCCATCGACTGTGATCCTGGTCCTGCGGTCAATTGCATGAGAGCGGGGCGGTGCCGTTGAGAGAGAACCGCAACCCGGAGCTCCCGACCGCGGCGTGTCCCCCGCGTCCGCTCCCCCGTGCGCGCGGCGCTGCACCGCGAACCTCGCGGTCCGATACGTGTGCACGCCCGTCAGCGGGGGACGAAGAGACGCGCCGGTGCGCGGTCGCCCTGCGCTTCTCGCTTCTCGCGGGGCGTCGCGCGGACACGGGAGGACGAGGAGGCGCCAGGGCTTGAGCCGGAGCCCGGCTCCGGTCACGGTCGTTCAAGCTGCAAGAGTAGCGGAGGGCGATCCAGGCGACGAGGGAGAATGAGGTGCCAAAGGAGGTGGTGGCGGCGGTGGACGGCGGCGGGGGGTCGTGGTGGACGAGATCGGGGCCGGGATGGAAGCTCGGAGGGATATCTCGGCGCGGCATGGGCGGGTGCCACTGGCCACGGGGGAGCCCGGTCTCCCAGTTCTGTGCGTGCGTGGTGTCACTGTCGTCCATTCGCGCATATCCGTACTGCACGGGGCGAAGGAGCTCACTCGGGTGTGGCGAGCCGTTTCCTTGCCGTTCGCGTGCAAGGCTGCGAGCGCAACGGAGGCGAAGGGCTCGATGTGGGCGCATGTGGGTGGCAGTCGCTCTGGAGCGCGCGTTTTCGATGGAGCTGTTCGAGTGTCCGCGGGTCTGGAGGACCGAACGTTGGAACCGTCGAGCACGCGAAGAGCGCCTTCTGGAACTACGTGCAGAGAAACAAAAAGGTTCCGAGTTGCGCAACCGAGGAAAACAGTGGTAGTAGCGATGTGAGTAGTAGCAGACGGTGATCCGACGACAATGACGATAACTGCATGAGCGGGACAGTCAGTGCATCAGCTCGAACCCCATACGCACGGCACGGAGACTCACCAACACAACAAGAAACGGATACACACCTCCACCCCAGCGCTAGCGATCTTCCAGCATCCGCAGCGCCTTCACCAGGTCCACGTCCACCGTCGCCTTCCACGCCCACTCCCAGTTCATCCTCACCCGCGCCCGGATCTCCGCCAGCTTCTCCCCGTCCTCGTCCTCGTCCTCGTCCTCGCCCCCATCCGCGTCTGTGCCCGACGCCGCGGCCGCCACGGGCCGGTCGAACGTGAGCCCGGGGTAGCAGAGCGAGCAGAGCAGCCCGTTCTCGCGCGCGCCGTCCTGCACGCGCGCCGCGAACGGGCGGCGCACGGCGTCGTACGCCCGCAGCGCCCGCGCGACGGTGCCCCGCGTCGTGCGCCGGTCGCCGAGCAGCGTCGCGAGCACGTACGCGTCCTCGATCGCGACGCCCGCGCCCGCACCCGTGTGCGGCAGCATCGCGTGCGCCTGCGCCGCCGGTGACTCTGAGCACGCGAAGAGCGGGAAAGGGGGAGGGGGAGGGGAGGGACGTACGGCATCGCCGAGGAGAACGACGTGTCCGGAGACCATGGAGGGGAGCGGTTGCGTTGTGTGGATCGCCCACTTGTTAACGTGCGCGTGTTGGAGGCCCTTTGGATGCCACTCGCGCGTCAGGACGGGCGCGGAACGGGAGGACTACTGACCTGGATTAGTGACCTAACTTCGGGTTCCCAGGTCTCGTAGTCAGCCATAAGGTCCGCTCCTGCAACGTCCTCTGTCCACGGGTCCTCGAACGGTGGTGACCCTTCTAGCTCATAATTTGACCGGTACGCCGTGAGGCTGATATACGACCCAAACGCAACGGGATAGACTGTGATTTGCTACTCTACACCATCAGCTCCTTGCACGCACGACGTCGTGAACGCCAATTACTCACTGAGTCCTTCCCCATATACTGAACCCGCCAGACACGGCGTCCATCAATATGCAGCCCCGAGCCCAACCGTCGCATGCACGCACCATGATCGCGTTCTCGAGCGCCGGGTGCCCCGGCATCGTCGCCCCCACTGCCTCCGCGGGCACCATCGCGCGGTACGCCACCGTGCCCGAGAAGCTCGCGTCGCCCAGCGCGCCGACGCGCTCCGCCGCGCGCCCGGCGTCGTCTGCGTCCAGCCCATCGACACCCGCGCCGCGCTCCGCCGCGAGCTCCGCGCAAAGAGCGGCCCGCACGACGCTCCGCACCCCGTCCGCGCCGACGAGCACGTCCGCGGCCGCGCGCGCGCCGTCCGCGAACTCGAGCACGAGCGCGTGCGAGCGCACCTGGCGGTACCCCGTGAGGCGCTTGCCCGCGTGCGCGCGTGCGCGGGGGGAGAGGTGTTGGAGGAGGACGGTGGCGAAGTCGGGGCGCTGGATGGCGAGCAGGCCTGCTTCCGGGAGTAGGGGCGAGGTCGGGGGCGAGTTGCGGAGGGGCAGCGCGGCGGGCGTGTGGGGCGCGGCGGTGAGCGGCGGCGGGGTGCAAGGGTGAGCGAGAAGAGTGAATGGGAGGGACGAACCTGGGGTGGTGAGGGTCTGGAAGGACACGCCCTCTGGCTGGTCAGATTTCCGAAGGTTGAACTCGATCTCTGTGCGCGCGAGGGGAGGAGAGGAGGAGAGGCGGGATGAGAGGGTTGAGATGAGCTCAGGGTGGCTGGAGGCGTGGCCCGGCGGCGGTGGACGAACACCGGAGAAGAGGAAGCTCACTGGGGAGTTCGTTGGGCGGCACCACGGCGACTTTGGAAAGCGCGTCGGCAAGCCCGAGCGCGCTGAGGATCTTCCATGCGCGAGGCCACACGCCGATGCCTGCACCGGGGGCGGTGAAGGAGTTGGCGGCTTCGTAGAGGTCTACCTCGATGTCGTGGTAGCGGGAGAGGGCGACAGCACAGATAAGGCCTCCAACGCCGGCGCCGCTAACGACAAAGAATAGGTATCAGTAGCGCGCGTTGGACGGCCGAGAGGACGCAGTGGCCGTCGTGAGCCCGGGTGGGGGAGCGCGCGAGCGAAGAGACGTGCAAGAGATGGAGAAGGTAACTCACCAGATGGCGACGCGTATTTTCGGCGGAGACATGAATTCGAATGGTGTTGAACGAGGGTAAGCTGAGAGCGGTGTGGAGAACGGGCGGAGTGTAGAAGCGGGGTAACTGGCGGGAGGGAGAAGGAGAGGGAGAAGCGAGAGGAGCGAGGGTATATATCAGAGAGACGGCATGCGGCGCGGTGGGGATGTGTCTCGAGGGAGAGGGTGAGATACACTGCGCACGGGGACGGGCGGCGGCGCTCTGTTGAGGGGAAGCCAACGGAAAGAGGCGGACGAGGTCGACGAGGCGCGAGTGACGTCCATCGTTCGCACGAAAACATCGGAAGATGCGGGCGCCTGTGTGCTGTGCGCATGTGCCGTCCACCGTGTCCGAGCTCGGGTGGGCATAGAACTCCTTACTGCCAGGCAACCTGGATCGCTCGGAGGGAGTCTCGGACAGGACGGAGGACAGGCGGCAGGCACGATGAGGCGAGCGCGGGTGGTCGGACGCGGGGGAAGATCCCGAAGGGAGATTGCCTTGCGTCGCTGGATCTGATCGGGGTCTGCTCTTATTTCCGAGCTGGCCATCTTTGCTCTCCGTCTTCTGACACTCCTCTCGTGTCCGACGGTACGCCTACTGCAGAAAGCGGTGGGTAGGACACCAACAATCCTCAGCCACGTCGTCGGGGAAGGGATTTCATCGAGGGCGCACCTCCCGCCGTCATCTCCGTCTTCCGAGACTCTTCCTTTACGGGGCAGGTCAACGTATATGCTCCCTCGTTCTTCTGACAAGGTCGCTTTCCCTGTACGCTCCGACCTTTCTCCGACAGTGCATCTGCTTCTTTCGCAAGTTGCGCGGCGGGCCACCCTGCCGCTGTCGGACGTTTGTCGCAGCGCTCTTACGGGACCCCGCGATTCGACCAATGTCACTTCTTTTTTCATGGCCAGCTGGTCTGCGACAGATCCAAACTTTCCGAACGAGACCAACATTCCGTACAACTATCCGACTTCCAGGGCTTTCTTCGCCAAGCTCTCTGAATGCATCGTCGCAGGCGTCCATCGCCTAACATCCACCTGCATGGCATGGGGATCGACCAGCTCCACCGTCTCACTCGCCAGGTACGCACGTCTGACGGGCAGAATGCCCATCTTCTTGACGGCAGCCACATAAACCAGAGAGTCCGCAATCTGGCCGAAGTCCGCAGCGGCAATGCCGTCGCCCTCGGGTCTTAGGATAAGAGCCTGACGACAGGGGAAAGTGCGAAGTCGATGAACCGCAGAGGGAGTTTGGCTGAGTTCGGGGCCGCCCAGGTATGAGGTTCGTAGTATATATCGGTGGCTTCTCGTAGCAGCCGGAACGGTCTTCTGCAGAGTCTTTGACGATAACGGTTCTCCCGAGCGGCAGCTAGGTATCTCCGAATTGTACCCAAACCTATATGCTTCGATGAGAAGACTTAGAGACAGCGAGCCGAGCACGCTTACCATGCGGAGTAGCGGAGGTTGCATGACGTACTGAAGGCAGCATCTTGAGGTTATGGATGGGCGCTACTCTAGACGATCAAGCCAATGCATCGTTTGGCCCTGTGGAACGGCGAGTGGGTAAGACCTGAGAGACTCGTCAAGCAGCATGTCCTTTTGAAACACCCTGTCGTGTCTGTCATTGTTGCCCTCTTCGGACCCCCATTTCTCGTAAGAGCGAGCAATCTATGATCCGTGCGCCTGTGAACAACCGTTTGACATCTACTTTGTGTAAACTAAGAACCTGGTGTGTTGGGATACCTACTTAGTTTCCGGCCGCAGTTCGTCATCTAGGCGTGAGGCCTGCAGCTTTTCAACGACACAGGCGTCGACATGGCGCATCGACAAGATCATGCCGGGATCGCTACCCAACCAATTGGTCAGGAATATTGAAAGACGTGATCCCCTGGCGACTCACCGCTTACACGAACAACCAGCGCGTAATCGATTGTCACAATCGGGTGGCCCAAGGGGGGAGCTACATGTGAAGGCCATTAGTCTTCCAGCTTCCTCATAAAAATAAGACCTACATTCCAGATCATTCAAGCACACGATGAAACCCCCAGGGAAGGCGGCATACTCTGCGTAAAGGCACTTCGTGCAATACCTCGTGAGGAGCACCCACGCGACTTTCTGAACACGACGTCCACACCCCTGAGAAGCAGTATGACGTCGTAACACAAGATGGGCGAACGCAGAGTCGCAAACACGGGGCGAGACTCACACATATGTGGCAGCACAGCACGGATCACAGATGGCACGACGCCGGCTCGCTTCATCCACCGCGGACCATCGGGGGACACTGAAGGAGAGCCTCCGTCGTGGGCCGCAGCCAGATGCGCGCCCCGCGGATTCGCGCGCTCGAGGGGGAAGAGGCCCCTGCAAAGGGCCGCACGAGGCTGCACAGGTCGTGGGGGTGGAGCCGCGAAAACGTCTACGCAGAGCGCGGTTGGCGGAGAGCAAGGAGCGAGAGAAAAAAACAGGGAATCTTCGTACCATCCGAGTCGCGCGGGTCTCCGCCGGGAGGCCCATCGTCGTGCCGACCAACTTGACTTTTGAAGCGTCGCGGAGTTCGCTTGTTTGGCGGGAGCCCCGCACGGCACGGATCGATCCTCGCGTTCGAATTCTTGCGAGCAGAGGACGAAGTGGCCCATGACCCCACAGCAGCTCAACGCGACCACGCATTCAAAAGCGAGCGCACCGTTTGCCGAAGGCACATGCTGACTGACGCGAAACCATGGTCATATTGCCTATCATGCCCCAGACTTGCGTCGTACTACCCTGGTGTCGCTGCTGGTCGCTGTTGGTCCTTGGCGGCTTGAAGGTCGAGCCCCGACCCGCCGACGGCGCTTTAGCAATTTGAATGAGCACCGAGCGGCACCGCGGCCCGGCCCGACCGACATCATAGCCCCACGTGCCCCTGGCCTTACTAGCCACCCAAGACATAAACCAACGAACCTGGATCCTAAGAAATGAATGGATGGCATGCGACAGCGACGGCCGCGACCTCCACGTCACGCTGGGCATATTGAAGCTCGCTGTTCACACGCAACAATGGTCACCGACAGTAATGAACGCATGTGCATATCCAACAATATCGGAGCTACACTACCACTAACGATGCATGCGTGCGGAGACGAAAGCGAGTGCCGCTACTACTGAGATCAAGGAGGCTAACCGAAACAACTAGGCGGCTTGCTAACACGGGAACGAGAACTCCAGTCCGACTGCTGCTCCTACATACTATGTGCATACACAAGTCTGCTACTGGCAGGTACTTCCGTCGAGCCCAAACAGCGGGTGCTGTCCACAACACTCTGAGGCCCGCCAAGCTCTCGTCATCTAACTGCACCATGCGTCGCGTCGCGTCGCAGCGGCGCGGCCTCCACCGAGACCTCGACGACGGTGGCAGACACGCGACGGAGACGGCGACGGCGACAGAGAAGGCGGCGGCCACGTCCGAACCCATCCACGCCGAGCCGAGCGATCCGCGCCGCGACCGCGCTCGAGCCCCGCCCTGGTCTCGCCTCTCGCACTCCGCGCGAGCGCAGACCACGCGCGGCAGCTCGTCCACCTGCAGAGCGTGGAACCACGCCGCTCCCTCCCGGCGTGCGGGAGAAGGAGAGTGGTGCGCGCGGGCGGCGGGCTCACCATCAGCCCTTGTTCACGACTCCGATCCCCATCCCGTCCGCGCCCACGCTGTCGTCACGGAGGCGCTTCCGGCCACCGCCCGGCGGCGATACGCTGCTCGCGGGCATGTGGAAGCGCGCGCCGCCTCCGACGCCGCTGCTACCGGGCGGGGCACCTGGATTGGAGGACGAGGTGGGGAGTGGTGCGGAGAGGAAGTCGAACCAATTTGATGAATCGGCCGACGGCGATGTGCTTTGCGGTGCGGCTGCAGCGAAGAGAGGAACAGTGAGTGTTCGATCGTTGCAGGCGAGATAAACAAGAAAGACAAAAGCCGGAAGACCACGGCACGACGCCGAACGGCCCGGCCGCGTGCGAGCGAGCCCTCGTGGAAGGTGCCATCCGCAGCGGCTCGTACGACGGTCCCACATGCTAAAGCTTCCGGGCTCCACCTGGCGCATAGGGCTTCGCGAAGGCGCAGTCCGGCCGCCAGAGGCGCTAGAGCGGCCTCGCGTCGGTGGAATGTGTGGAGGGAAGGGAAGAACCAGGGGTGAAGGGAAGGAGAGCGCGGAGCCCAGAACAGACAGATGAAAGAAGGGACGCCGAACGGAAACGTCGTCGGGAAATAATAAAGCTGTGCCGAGGCCACCGAGTTTCTGTCCCCGCAGGCAGGACGGCGAAGCGAAACACGATTGCTAGAAGACGAGGTGCTGTAGGATGGCACTCACAATGATCGTGGCTGTGTTGGCCGCTCTGCGTCGACGCCTGCGTCGAGTGCACCGGCCAGTCGAACGACGGGAAGCCGTTCCCGCTGCTGCCCCCTCCACCCCCGCCGTGGCCTCCGCCACCGTTCGGGTGATGGTCGCCGGTGCCCAGTAGCTCCGCGAAAATGTTATTCGCACTTGACGAGTGGCTGGCGTGTGCGCCGCCTGTTCGCGCGAATATGCTCTGCGGGCCTTGGTGCCCATGTGGAGAATACTGGCTGCCGTGTCCATGCCCGTGTGGGAATGTCACTGCGCGTAGCGGTGCTTGTTGTCCTCCGCCGCCGTTTCCTCCCCCATAGGACTGGGAAAGATAGGACTGAGAGGAACCAGACATGAGGCCGCTCATCGCGGCAGCGCTGTGTGAGGGGTAGATCGATGACAGGCTAGGGTGTGGTGAGTGCAGCTGCGCGAGCGACGGGATCGGGTAGCTCGCAGGAAGGTCGACATCCAGCCGGAACGGAAATGGGGGGCTTGAAGCGGTGTGTGCGAGGTTCGGGGGTGCGGACTGCGCCCCTGCGCCGTGCGGGTGAGGCGAGCGCGAATGACCAGGGTCTTCCATAAGCCGTGGTCGCTTCGCAGTGCTGCTGATGGGAATAGAGCGTGAGGATGAGGCGAGTCCTGAGGTGTGCCGCTCGCCGGAGAGCGGGAGCCCCGAGACTGAGTCCGGTGAGACGCGTAGGTTAGACCGGAATTCCTGGGGACGTGGCAGAGCAACGTTCATCAGTTGAGTCGAGCAAACAAATAGGTGTGAACTCACCTCCGGGCTGGCCGAGACGTCGTTGGACGGAGGGCCGGGTCGTATCGGCACAATGCTGTTTGACGGACCTTCTGTCTTCACCTTCGTTATCTTGCCGCCGCGCTTCTGTGACTGTGAGCCTTCGTCGTCATCTCCGTCCTCGTCCTCGTCCATGGCCTCTTCGGTCGCTTTGCTGTGTTGTTGAAATCAGGCGGACCCTTTGTGTCACGCTCACCATCGAACTATGCCTCCAGTCAGCCGCGAAACATGGATGGCGAACTGTAATTCATACCCGGAGATGTCGCTGAACCATGCCGTTGACGTCCGTAGAGCAGTACTGATAGAGTTTCGCATGGTGCCCAGGCCGTTCCTCTGGAGACAGCAAGCATGTGCGTCAGCATGATCAGCGTTAAATTCCGGGGTGACAGAGAACGGGGGTCGCGCAGCATCTGGAAGCGGAAGTGGAGCGACGCCCGGTCGCCTTTTATCTCACGATGAAGGAAAGCGGGCGAGTGCCGTTAGGCAGCCCACCAACGAATGGCTGCAGGAGGGTTGCACACCGCGCGTCCGTTGGAGGCAGGGTGCAGGGAAAATGCCTCTCTGCTGAGAGAGGGCTTTAGGGGTCTCCACCGTCGACCGGAGGATAACCACGGGCATATATCCAGCGTTTCTCCGAGAACCACAAGCCAGCTTCTTGCAAGACGCCGGAGATGGGGCAGGGGCGGGAACGGTAGGAAGGGGCGACGTGGGGGTGTTTCAGGGGACTACTGACCGAAGATGATGACGGCGACGTCGACCGAGCAAAGGACACCGAGCTCGTAGGCCTTTTGAAGAGCCCGTTCTTGCGCTGAGGAGTGCGGGAGTATATATGCGCAAGATGATCGCGAGACGTGTGCTAAGTGAATGCCAAGAGAACGAGCGTATAAATAGGTACAGACCTTTAAAAAGGTGACAGAACGGTTCCGTTCGTGCTGAAATAGACGGGCGGGTAAGCGGGGGCAAAATAGGCAGAGACAGGATGAGAAGAGTGCAGGGAGGGGAGCGCGCTGTATACTTGGAACGCGACGCGGGCGGGCTGCAAATAGCGGGGAGAGGACGGACCGTAATGGGCTGGATCTCAATCTTTCTTCTCCCCATGGCGGACGACGCGGCGGGCAAGGCGGGAGAGCGGGGAGTGGGATGCGGGGTGCGGGGGCAGAGACGGGCGAACGGGGCGGAGGAGGAGAGGAAGATGAAGAGGGGGGGGACATAAGGACGGGCAAGCAAGCGCAAACGCCGTGGCCGGAGCTCCTCGCCAGATGCGCCCCCGGCGACTGCCAGTGTGAATTGCAGCCGCCCATGCCGTCCTCCGCAGCAGCCGCCCCGCGAATTCGAAAGCTCTCCCCGGCGTCCCCCGGCCCACCGCACGCCCTGCCCCGGGCCCCCGCCGAGCGATCTGCCCGACTCCCAGCGCAGCGCGTGCGAGGATGCTCGTCGCGGAGGCTGCTGTCCTGCACTCTGCCGCCGTCGTCGCTCCGCTGGTGGCCCGTCGCGAACCATTCCCAAACGGGTCGTCGCGCGCGATCGCCCAACGAGTGTGCCGGCGATCTTGCCACCGACCGCTGGCGAGGCTCGCGCGATCGAGTGGGGGCCGTGTCGGTAGCGTGAACCTGCTGGCGTTCGCGCTCTGCGCCTGCAGTGGCAGAACATGCCATACGGTTATGTCCACGGCGCTGCGCAAAGCTCAGTGCGCACCCATGCTTCCCACCAGGCCCATCCCGCCGT